>NW_017264846.1:193523-296724 GCF_000149955.1 Fusarium oxysporum f. sp. lycopersici 4287
GCTAAGTATCTCATTTGCCTGTCGAAGATCTCGGTTCTCAGCTGCAAGTAAGGCAACCTTGTGCATAACTGCCTTAGTCCTTTCTCAAGAGATCTCAAAGCTTCAAGAATTGACTCTGGGGAGCTACTGTGATATCTTCTGATTCGTCTCTGTAGGTATTCAGACTGGGATCCAGCCTCAAGAGCTGTTCTTGGGGTCCTTGAAGTCCAAGATTGAGCTTGTTGGGCCTCCTCCTCAACAGGCGTTGGAGTCCGTAGCTGCACATCTAGCTTTGAGATTACAACTTCTGGGTCAAAAGGAGCAAGGCCAGCTTCTCTAAAAACCCCCTTGATATTTGCCTCAGTCATAGTCAATTAAAAGGCGGCGTAAAAGGCCGGGAAGAACTCGGTCTTGGAAATGTGGGTTATAGACCTTCTAATCAGATGCTCTATTTCTCGGCCATATGCCTTTTTTAGCAGCCCAAAGCACCCAACATCAAGGGGCTGAAGGAGGTGGGAAGAACAAGGTGGCATACAGAGCGTGATGATATTATTCTCCTCACAATATATCTGGAAATCGGCGGACTGATGACTTTCATGGCCATCGAGGATCAGAAGACGATAGGGACCAGTTGATCGGTTAGTTATACATCGATCAAAGTGCTTTAGCCACTCGAGGCCTGTCTCATTATCTGTCCAGCCATTTAAGGTCGTAGCGATAGCCCAAGAGGCCGGGAGGTTGCTTTCTTGGTACCAATTGGCAAGGTGATATTGGCCTGCAACCACGATAAGTGGATCAATCGCCTGACCTTCTGCATTAATCGCTTGGATTGCTGTAACCTATTCCCGGTTTCCAGGTTGGACTGATTTTGGCTGTCCACGCCTTTCCGAGCTAGTAATAACTATAGCGCTTAATATCACGCCCACCATAAAGCCGGTCTCATCAAAGTTCCAGATATCATCTAATCGGATACTATACTTCGCGATTGTATTCTATACGAGCCTAAACCAATTGCGAATAGCAATTAGTTCTTCGCATTTGGCCCTCTGATAGTCATACCTGCTCTGAAAACGCGTCTTAAGCTCTGGTTGCCGTTTGATAAAATTGATAGCCCAGCGCTTGCCAACTGGTGATGCATCGCGGTCAGCAAGCAGTCGATTCGCCATTTCTTCAACATCGCAAAGCCGGGAAGGAAATCCTCGCGAATCTAGGTCAAGGATATACTGGACTATAACCTGTTCCTCTAGATCACTCAGTTTCCGTGAGTTCGGGATACAATCGCTGCGAGCTTGTCTGCCCTGAGATCGGTGGTGGAGGGTCTGGAAGTAGACGTCATAGATAAATGCAGCTCGTCGCAGGCTTAATTTTAGGTCTGCCTGATAGGCCTGAAGTGCAAGAATAATTTGAGACTCTTTATTAGATCGAGATATATTATTTAATTGAGAATCAATTGATCAGATGGTTAGACGTAAGGTTGAGGGATTTTTGTCTCGCTCGCTTATCACGTACGTTAAAAGTCTTTAAAAAATACTATTTAATAAAGTTATTTATACTATTATAAGAAATATTTTTATTAGATTTTTAGCTATTTTATTTGGGAAGTAAATAACTATAGGGTAGGCTGTTTTTAAGTGCATAGTATACTGGGTCACTCGCTTGTCTGGGTTACTTGCTTATTAACCACGTTAACCTATCTTAGATCTTTTAAAGATATTAGCCAGGCAGGTTTAAGATTAAATAGTAAATACAATCTCTATTTATATATATATAAGGAGTTGAGTAGAGGCTAGATATGACTTAACTTAAGTAATTTAAAGTACTTAAAATAAAGGCTAAGGAGAAAGTAACTATTAATATAACTAATTAACTAGTTAGAGGATGGTTGAAAATCTTTCTATTTATTCTAGTGTTAATAAAAGCCTTACTGGCTTTATTTATAAAAATAAATCCTCTGGTGTTAATAGAGTCTTGGTGGCTAGGAAATAAACGCCTAAATCTAAGTTTGAAAAGTACTAATTCCTTCTTATTATAAATAGCTAGATAAAGCTGCTTTCTATCCTTGCTATAGACCTTGGCGATAAATAATTTTAAGAAAGGCGTATCCTTAATGGTAGTCCTACTTAGTGCATCCTTGGAAGGTCTATAAATGGTGGCATTGGCCAAGTTCCTCTGTCCACCTGTGAGAGTCTCTCAGCTGTGCTTGCGTAGGTATCCGCTGCAACCTTTCATGGATGCTACAAACTCATAATGCGCCTTAGATCAGCGGCTCAATAAAATCTCTCTGGACAAAGCCCTAAGTAATATCAGTAATTAAATCTTTTATTGAAAGCAAGAACTAGCACCTGAGAACTCACCACTTCCGTCATCCTCGCTTACTCTGGTATGTTCATCTCCCCTAAAAGCGAGATATAAGACACAGACAAACTGTCCAAGAGCTATAACAAGCGGCAATAACTGGCCAACAGATCGAAGAGTTGAGATGCTGGATACGTCGTGGATATGATTCCAGGAAATTGTGAGTTCAGTTGATACGATTGATATTGCCAATAGAACGATAGTAGAAGAGCCTTTGACTAATTTGATCCACTTAGATTCCGAGGCTCCTGAATCTGATTCAATGGGGTCTGGCGGTATGAGAGCTAAATAAGGATATTAGATATCTCGGCTCTTGCGAATAAATACATAACACAGTTGTTAGGCATTAACATACCAAAAATCAGATAAAGAATTAGGTAAACAATATAACCGACCTTCATGGCGGTGCGAAACCAGCCGTATAAATCGACCTTGGCGAAAACGAAGACGTAATCTTGGGCGCATCCTGAAGACGGCAGAACATCAAGTCCCGACCAAGAAAACCACAACCAATAGCTAATCGCCGCTACTACGGTGAGTTTACTGCGTACCTGGAATTTGGTGCTGTGCCAATTGCTCAAGAGGATAATAACGCCAGCATAGGCCGAGCCAATGAGAACAGGGAATATACCCAACTCGACGCCGCGGATCTCTCGTGAACTTGAGAGCTTGAGGATGATGATCCACGAGGAGACGAACAGGGAGAGATTGGTGTTGGCGAAGAAGCTGTAATACATAGACTGGGGAATAAATGTAGCTACTAGTGCCATTGTAAGTAATTGGATATAGAGACTTAGACGGATGCCAAGACCGTAGAGGTCTGGATTGCCATTAAAGCCGCAGTTGTCGGCCATGTTATTGCAGAACGATAGAGATATCGCTTATAAGTCTTTCAATGGAGCAAACAGTGGAAACAAGATAAAAGCCTTTTATTATAGAGCGCGGTTCTCGCCTATGCCTTTTTGACAACACCAGTTCATTATCCAAATGCATGTCACACCACCAGGGCTTGACGGTCACAAGGCTGTGAAAATGACCTTTTCGAGCTGAACATTGGTGGCTGAAAATCGGCCTACTATGCCAGCCACTTTACCCATTCCGACCAGCGGATCATAAGATTAGTGACAGTAGCAACAACGAAGTAGCACGCAATAAACCAGTAGTCACATATTAAGTAAGGCAATGTTTCATTAGCATTTGATTTAAATCAATAGTGTCAGCCACAGTTTAATGCTGAACACAGGAGTCGGATGACTTTTCATGAGGTGATTATGAGGCAAATCGTAACACTGGCTGCTGTGTCAGTGCGCTGCCGTCAGAAGAGGTATAAATTAATTGTTTTCTGCCGCCTCAAAGAAAATTAATAAGCATCCAGCGTTACATAAACTATCTCCAAACTACTTAAGCATAAATAACGCAACCCAAACAATGATCAACTCTACCAGCGCCACTGGTGAGAAATCTATTTGCCCATTTGCAGGCAACCCAGACCTGTACGGCATTGGCATCCGGATCGGCTTCTACCTGCAGTGGATCTCCACCCTGCTCGCAACTCTCTTCGCACCATGGGAAGAAGACATCCTGCGCATACTCAACCTCTTGGTCCAACTGGCCATGTTCTTAGGTCTCGTATTCCTCACACAGGACGGCGAGATCCACGCGATTGAGCCAGTCATCACGCTTTGGCTGTCATTCGGAGCGCTTTCTAGCCTATCCGGCAATGGAATCAACCCGCTTGGTAGATTTTCTGGCTTTTTCAGAGTTCTGGTGTACTCTGGCTTCGCAGGTTATGCGTGCCGGCTATGGTTTTCAGGCCTCGACGACATGCTTGAAGCTGAGAAGGGCTGCAGGATTGTGGCATTCTTTGGAGGTGTGACCATTGAAGGGTCGTTTCGAAAGTACAACAAAGTGGCGGCGTTTATCGGTGCTGCCATTTGTGCCACATTCGCAATCGCAAGTGTGTTCAAGATTTCAAACGCTTTCAAAAACGCAACATATCGCAAGAGGTACAACGTGGAAATCGTCTTCCTTCTCTTCTCCTTTACAATTATAATATTGTCGATATCTGTGGTGGAATGGCTGGTGAGGGCAAATGGAATTACCAGTATTTGGGAAATAACAGCTGTTGGCCAGTTACTTCCCTTACTATCAGGTATATTTGGGCTTCTAGAGGTATTATATGGCATATATACTAAGAGGCTATGGGAGGTTTCGCGGTGCTGGGTTCTGTTAAATCACCATCTCACCTGATAATAATATATTATTATAAGTAATAATAGCCCAATCGACCAAGTAGGGATAATATATAATATCTTTATTTTATTACTTTAGCAAAGTAATAACTAATAAATAAAATCCAGGTAAGTTATTCTAATAATAGCTATAAAAGTATTAATAATAAACTCTCTAACGTGTATGATAAGCAAGTGGGCCATCCAAGTAAGTGGGCCACTTCTTGTATACCCTTAAGGTAAAAACTAAAATAAAAACACCACAAGCTATCTAATTAATTAGAACTACTCGCTATACTCTCCTCTAGACGTCTCAATCACTACCTGACAGGTCCTTGCATTATGCCCAGTCTTTCCGCATACACCACAGCGCCGAACGCCCGGTCGCGCCGACCTTTCTTGACCACTACTTCTCGACGATTCGGCCACTACCTGCGCATCTACATCCATCTGATCAACTACTTGCCTTGATTCCCCTGCAGTCATCACCCCTCCTTTCTGTAATCGAGTTCTTTTTGCCCTTCGGCGTCGACTAAGTATCTCATTTGCTTGTTCAAGGTCATTCATCCTAGCCTCTACTAAGGCTAGCTTATGCATGACTGTGCTTGTTCCCTTCTCAAAACACTTCACAGCTTGAATAAGTGACTCTGGAGAGCTGCTATGATGTCTTCTGATTCGTTTCTGTAAGTAAGCAGATTGAGATTGGACCTCAAGAACTGTCTTTGGGGTCTTTGAAACCCATGGGGTTAAGGGTTCAGCAACCTCCTCGGAAGGCGTTGGAGTCCGCAGCTTCATATCAAGCTTTGAGATCACGCTTTCCGGGTTAAAAGGAGCAAGCCCAGCTCCTCTAAAACCCCCTTTGATATTTTTTTCGGTTATAGTGGCTTGGAAGGCGGCGTGGAAGGCGGGAAAGAACTCAGTCTTCGAAATATAGGTTATAGAGCATCTGATCAGATGCTCTATTTCTCGACCATATGCCTTCTTTAGTGGCCCAAAGCACCCGATATCAAGAGGCTGAAGTAGATGAGACGCATGAGCCGGAATACAGAGCGTGATGATATTATTCTCCTGGCAATATTTCTCAAAAGCGACGGAGTGGTGACTTTCGTGGCCATCAAGGATCAGAAGACGATAAGAACCAACTGATCGGTCAGTTGTGCATCGGTTGAAGTGCTTTAGCCACTCAAGACCTAGTTCATTGTTTGTCCAGCCATTTTGGCTCGTTGCAATAACCCAGCCGTTTGGGAGGGTAGGTTCTTCATGCCAGTTGGCAAGGTGATATTGGCCCGCTCCAATGATAAACGGCTCGATCGCCCAGCCTTCCGCATTAATCGCTTGAATGACTGTAATCCATTCACGATTCCCAGGCTGCACTGATTTTGGTCTTCCAAGCCTTTCTGAACCTGTGACGACCATGCCGCTTGAGATAACACCCATCATAAAGCCAGTCTCATCAAAGTTCCAGATATCCTCTGATTGGATACCATACTTCGCGATTGTGTTCTGTACGAGCTTAAACCAGTTTCGAATAATAGTTGGATCTTCGCATTTGGCCCTCTGGTAGTCATATTTACGAAAGAAATGCGTCTTGAGCTCTGGTTGTCGTTTAACGAAGTTATGAGCCCAGCGCTTGCCAACGGGTGGTGCCTTGCGGTCAGCGAGGAGAGAATTGGCCATTTCTTCAATAAAAGAATGTCGCGGAGGAAACCCTCGCGAATCTAGGTCGAGAATAAAGTGAACTACTATTTCTTCTTCTAGATTAGATAGTCTGCGTGATTTCTGGGTAGTATCGCGTCGTGATTGAATGCCATTCTGGCGGCGACGTAAGGTATTGCGAGGAACTTCATATGTATCTGCAGCGCGTCGGACACTTAGTTTGGGGTTATTTTGAAGGGCCTGAAGTGCAAGAAGCATTCTAGCCTCAGTAGAAGAGTTCGGCATGCTTGGTGGTTGAGAATTATCTGATTAGATAGAAATGTTGCAAGGTGAGGGATTTTTGGCCCACTTACTTGGATGGCCCACTTGCTTATCATGTACGTTAGCTAGATTCAAGACTTAGTAAAGTTAATTAATAAGATAACCTTTAGGCTAACGTATATGATAAGCGAGTGAGCCACCTTTCATCACCTACATAATAAGATTACTCCTAAAAACATCACAATCTATCAGATTAATTAAAGTTAATCGCTATATTCTTCCATATTGACCTCGATTTCCTCCTGACAGGTCCTTGCATTATGCCCGGCCTTGCCGCATACACCACAACGCCGACCACCCGGTCGCTCTGACCTTCCTCGACCACCACTTCTTGACGATTCAGCCACTACCTGCGCATCAACATCCATCTGATCAATTACTTGCGATGCTTACTGTACAGTTATAGCCCCTCCTTTCTGTAATCTAGTTCTTTTTGCCCTGCGGCGCCGGCTTAGTATCTCATTTGCATCTCGAAGATTTCGGACCTCATTCCTCAATAAGACAACCTCATGCATAACTGCCTTTGTTGCTTTAGTATTTGACTTTAAAGCTTCTATTATTGACTCTGGGGAGCTGCCTTTATGTCTTCTGATTCGTTTTTCGAGGTATTCAGACTGAGATTGAGCCTCAATTGCTGTCTTTGGGGTCTTTGAAACCCATGGGGTTAATGGTTGGCTGACCTCCCCAGGAGGCGTTGGGGTTCGTAGCTGCACATCAAGCTTTGAGATCACGGCTTCTGGGTCAAGAGGAGCAAGTTCAGCTCCTCTAAAACCCCCCTGGATATTGCTTTCTGTGAAAGTAGCTTTAAAGGCGGCATAAAAGGCCGGAAAGAACTCGGTCTTGGAAATATGGGTTATGGAGCATCTAATCAGATGCTCTATTTCTCGACCATAAGCCTGTTTCAGCACTGCAAAGCACCCAACATCAAGAGGCTGAAGTAGGTGAGATGCATGAGGCGGCATACAAAGCGTGATAATCTTATTATCCTGGCAGTATCTCTCAAAGTCAGCAGAGTGGTGGCTTTCGTGGCCATCGAGGATCAGAAGACGATAGACACCAACTGATCGGTTACTTGTAGACCGATCAAAGTGCTTTAGCCACTCGAGATCCAGCTAGTTGTTTGTCCATAACTCTGAAATACTGCAACAACTCCGGCGGTACGGGATAAGCAAGCCTATTATCACTTGGTACCAGTTGGCAAGGTGATATTGGCCCGCACCAATGATGAACGGCGCGATCGATTGATCTTCTGCATTAATCGCCTGGATTACTGTAATCCATTCACGATTTCCAGCCTGCACTTATTTTGGTCTTCCTTGCCTTTCCGAGCCTGTAACTGCCATTCCGGCCATTATAAGGCCCATCATAAAGCCAGTCTCATCAAAGTTCCACATATCATCTGATCGGATACCATGCTTCGCGATTGTGTTCTGTACAAGCCTGAACCAGCCACGAATAATAGTCTGATCTTCGCATTTAGCTCTCTGATAGTCATATCTCCGAAATAAACGTACCTTTAGCTCTGGTTATCGATTTACGAAGGTATGAGCCCAACGCTTGCCAACAGGTGACACGTCGCGGTCTGCAAGCAGAGAATTGGCCATTTCTCCCACAAATCGCAGTCGCGCAGAAAATCCTCGCGAATCTAGGTCGAGAATGAATTGGACTATTATCTGCTCCTCTAGATCAGATAGTCTCCGTGACTTTGGGATACAATCGCGCCGTGATTGAATGCCATTATGGCGGCGGCGTAAGGTCTCAAAAGAAACCTGATATATAGTTGAGGCACGTCGGAGACTTAGTTTTGGGTTATTTTGAAGGGCCTGAAGGGCAAGAAAGACTCTAGCTTTATTTAAAGATTGTGGCATGTTTAGTGGTTGAGAAGTATTTGATCAGATAGTAATAGTGTAGGATGAGAGATTTTTGGCTCACATACTTATCTCACATGCTTATCAAACACGTTAGTTTTATTGGGATTTGAGACAAAGGTTAAGATTTTTGGCTAACTCGCTTTTCTGGTTAACTCGCTTGTCAACCACCTTAGATTTTATATTTATTGGGACAGGTGCTGATAAACCGGAGCCAGAACTTAACGCCCTGCTATAAAGTGTTGCCTTGCCTGAACGTGTAACCAAGTACTAATGAGAAATTCAAACCCAGCTCCTATCAAAAATCAAGTCTCCCCTCTACAAATTGTAGTAAAATAAATTATTTGCTGTGCACTTGATTTATGGCTGTAGGACTAGCCGCGGATTTCTTATGTGACACCTTGATAAGTGCGGTTCTAAGCTTCATGGAGTTTTTCAGCCTTGGGAGGGTACTTTCCCCCTTCTTTTTCAATCTTCGGCTGACAAGTACACCAGTCATGCTCAGGAATCTCAGACATGACCTCTGGAACGTGGTTACCGCAGCCCCACCAAGTGGCTTTTTCTATAGCCAAGGTCAGTCCCGACCAATGATTTGAATAAGCGGGCTTACTGCAAGTGTTGCAAGTGGCTTTCTTGCACATTCTGACGGGAATTCTCGTTTATAAACCGGTGCTTAAAGGAAGGGGAATTTAATTTTAGCTATGCAGTAGGCACAGATGCAGACAATAAATATCACTCAGATTAGGGGCGAAGTGGATCATATATGTGAGATTTGCACCTTGAATGCTGCCAGGGATGGCATATCCATGACGTAAGAGAAACCCAGATCGTACGAGATCGGGAGACTCTAAACTTGGGGAGTATGATCCTCACAAGGCTCTTAAAAAAGGTCGCCGATTCTAATCCCCGCTCGATCCTTTAAAATTTATATTTTATTTCCCGCGCCTTCTAACAAGGTTTTTAGTACCACTAGACCTTGAATGTGAATTCATGCTATGGGGCATAGATTTGTAAGTTGCTTAGCAGAATAACCCACGTTGACATTGTTGTATCCCTTTGACTGGCGTAAGGCAACACCTAGGTCACGAGCAGGGATTCCAACCAATCATAGAGCCACAAGCTCAAGGTATGTAAAGCCCCGCCTAATTTAAGTGATGCCAGAAGTCCCAACATTTTCCAGGGGTACAAGGAAATACCTGGCATTGCTTACAGCCATACCGGGATTTCCGTATTTCCCCTCTGCTGCCGCTGGTTGCGGATAAAAGTTTTTGCTTCGACTGTATCTCCCCAAGCCGCATCCCTTTGCAAGCCTTGCAAGCAACAGGAATTTTATTACAGAACCATTCATGTTGCGATGTAGGCGTAAACTCATCCCCAGTCCGAAATCTCTGTCTCGACTGACTACTAAGGTCATACTTTGCAACAGGGTCATTAACAAGACGCTGCTTCCACTCCGCTTGAGACTTCTCTGGCTTCCACCGTGGGTTTCTCGTTGCTGCAGGATGAAGCTGTTGATCAGGGCTATTTCTAGCAGGAAGTCTCAAGCTAGGGCCCTCCAGCCGCCCCGACAAACACGGCTATCAGGGCCCCAGTAGGCTCGCATTTGATCGCCTCGATCTACGGCATTCATTTCGTCGTTGTAAGTGGCAGCGACAGACGGAATTGAAATCACTTTGACTGGCTCCTCACCGGAAAACTCTTGCATTGGCCGTGCTGCAGGTTGGTCTGCTGTTGGTCGTTTCCTTATGCGGTCAATCCGTTCATTGCCTGTAAATACGGTGGATAAAAACAACACAAGGGCATTATCTTTCCAAGCGATCTGGTTGACCTATCAAAAGTTGAATCAGTAAGGCTTATCTGTAAAAATTTGTCTCCTTGACTAACTAGGTTATCAGATGTTGGGATTGCTTTAAGGCAGTTAAAAGGAATACTACCAGCAGCAGTATTATCATCAGCTTTGAGCTTGACGAGCAGCCAGTAAAGACCACAGTTCCGGCGGGGTTAGCCGTGGCTCCGTGCCCAAGCTGACGTAGCCGACGGAATAGGTTGGAAGAAGAGAATAGGTTGTCGAGAAACACGCGGTATCTGGCTTCCGGCAGCAGAATCACTAGGGCGACAACCACAGCTTGGGTCGGGTTTAGGTAAACAGTATTCTGTGGCTCTCGAAACCGCCGTTGCTGCCATTGGCGACGTAGTTGTGAAGGCAGCCGCCGGTAGGTGTGTCTGATACCTGCAGGCCCGAACTTCTGGCCCGGCCTGTGCCAGAGCCACCGTATGAAATAACCGCGTTGAGCCACAGCCCAGACTTTGAAGCCCGTGGGAATGGGTTTAGATGGGACAGTTGTCATCTCTAAAGATCTTCCTAGTAAGCGGACCATAAACTCATCTATAGCAATAGCTGTGCCTGGTTTGAAGAAAGTAGTGGATATATGTTGTATGTGATTAGACCAGTCATCCACCCGGCTCAACGTCCGGCTATATAAGCTATCCCCAGTAGCTATGAATACTGCTATCCCCAGTAGCTACGAATATTGTTGCGTGGCCAAAGAGACATAGAACTCGTGATAATAGCTGAAATCGGCGAAGAGACATCCACTTTACATTTGGATGACTTGGCTGTTGCTTCCCTAACTGTGACGTTCTCCAATAGTCTTCTATTCGGGGTTCCTTGTGTATTCGCATATAGATCAGGATCGCAATCCATACGAAGATTTCTACAACAGAGGTTGGCTTCCAATCAAGAAGCCGCGACTGTGGCTGTTGCCCATCACTGCAGCTATTTGTAAGCATCTCAAGCCGATCACTAGCCCAGCTATTCGTATAGCAAACCCAGCTTTCTACTAGCCAAACAGGGAGAAATTGCTGGAATAGCAGCATTGGCTCTGGGGTAAATCCTCTATCCGAAATGACCGATCTGGGAGATGAACGGGGTCGAAGTTGTAGCCACGGCCAGAAACTGGATTATTGACTGGTCGGCATGTGTTATCAGTCGGCTGCTCACGGCAGCTATGATCGACTCGAATGAAGCTATTGTCATCATCCACGTTGGCTGCTTGGCTAGAGAGTTGTTCGATACCCATGACAGCTCATTGAATGGGTTGTATGACGATTTCAGCGGGGTCGGTTTCGCGGACGCTTCAAGTCACTACCATGTGTCCCTTGGTTGCGCGGGGGCCGTGTGGGGCTCAGTATGGAGGTGCTGCCTTACGCTAGTCAAAGGGATACTCATGTTGAGTCTGCCGATCGTCTAGGCAGCACGATGCTGCCTGCGATTTAGAGTTCATGGCAAGTGTAAAGTTATTCACGATGGTCGTGATCCTTGCCTTTCACATCTTTGTCCTTTCCTTATGGATAGATGCCGTTACATAAATCTGGCTAGCTAAAGTATACCGATGGGCTTTTCCCTGCCTTGTTGTCGTAGGAGGAAAGTGACAGTGGCGCGAACTTGACTATGAGAAGGAGCATAGCCCAAGGCTTCTTGTCGAAGTATCCAGACAACCAATCCGGGCTCCTAAGACTTGAATAGTATAGTAGCTGGGCAGAATAGGTGACCTCAGACTTGGGTGGCTCTACTCTTAATCGGTCTGAGAAGGTCGGCTGAGGGGAGCCATGCTTTGTCCGGCTTGGTTCTGGGAGAGGCCGTTATCGGTGACATCCAATATGGCTTCAATAACTTCATCTTCTGGGTAACACGCTTGATTCATTCTCAAGGCAATTATAGAACATTCCTGTAGATAGAACACCCGAAAGCCATGGGGAAGGGGGGGGACTCTGCGAAGACGGGGCATTGGTAGGGATTTTACATTGGTGCCACACTACCATACCGCTCATACGACGCAAAAAAAGAGTAGTATAATACGAAATAACATGAAACCTCCTTTGAGATACAGCTTGTTTCATGTAAATAACTTCAGTCCTTGACCAAGCACCTTTCAAGTGAATTTGGGCATTTTATATGAGGAAACCTTTTTTGCCTATTGGTTGAGGGGTACTGCATGGTAGTTATATAGGATCATGTCAAATAATGATAGCAGCCGCATAACCCTTATAGTCTTTTCAGATCCATGTATTAATTCAAGATTGATCTACGGGTGGCTGCTTACGGTTCAGGAACAGCAATAATGTAACCAGCGTCTTTCCTGCACCTGATACAAACAATGCATTTGATGAGCCGATGCCCGTTCGCATGAAGGCTCCGGCAAAGCTCCCCACCACCAACGCAATTAAAAATCCAGCACGTCGATTTCTTGAACGGTTTTGTAACTTTAAAAGCCCTGGATCGATAACAAGATCAACCCATGCTGCTGTCGCCATAGCCGTTGTGATTTCCTGGATTCGAAAGGGTCGCATAGACGCTACTTGGGCACCTGATGCAAAGGCGAGTAAAGCAAGTGAACCCATTGCTGAGGGGCCTGTACCATAAGGGGAGTATGCGGGGTGAATAATGGCGGCCGCAAACGTGAGAATTGTCTGCGCACAGTGACTAAATATCAGCCACATACGAGCTCGTGGTCCAACAGTATTGGCTAACTGTCCTGTTGTAATAGCTCCGGCTAGGAACATACCCAAGCTTAAGCCTACGTCTGACAAGTTGAAAATCGAGTCATCATGCCCTGCGAGACCCACAGCTAATACAACGGAATTACCGGTCTGGTTGGATGCAAAACATTTGAAATCTGGGTAGCTGACTGCATCTTGGACACCAGTGCTGAATGTAAGAAGGAGAAGTTGAATCTCGAGGAGGATGTCAACCTCTAGGTTGGCGGACAGGTAACGTCGGACATTATTGATTGATAATTTAAAAGACATGGGTAGATAGCAACCTTATGCGGTTTGCGTTGTCTGATAGGCGTCAGTTTGGTGTGGGGATAAGTTTTAAATAGTCAGCAGGGGTAATTCCACGCCTTGGACCTTTATCAGAACCGTGGCATCATACTAATTTTTTTTTTTGCTTTTGCAGGGATGTAAAAAACCATGTCGAGGGGGCTGTTCTGTTAACCAGCTTACACACCTTCACCCCCTAGCGTGAGTCCACATTCCAGCTCTAGTGGTATTAAAAACCTTAACAGAGCGCTAAAACTAACTTTTAGGATGAAGCGGGGACTAGAATCGGCGACTACATGCTTGCGCTTTTAGCATTTTTTTCCTCCACATCGTTAGCCGTTTTCGTGGAGGGTGGTGGGGAGACATAGCCGGTGTTAGGGCAAGGCGGGCATGCAAAATTAAACTATTTAGCCTCTTTGAGCAAGATAAGTCGCTTCTCTGGTCTTTTCAATTTTCAAACCAATTTCGAGCTTCAATCGGGTGACGCAAAGTTAGTGTTAGTTCTACTATTATACGGAAGTTAGCCGAAATTGGTTACTGGGATTTCAGAGTGGTGTCGAGCTCCGCTCCAGTAGCCTTGAAACAAGCATTTGACGGATGAATTACGGCGACCTCACCTCATGACGTGCAGGGTGGGACAACTTGCGTGTGCGACGAGGTCGGCGACTCGGACCCAGTGGCCACCGCAGACTACCTCCTCATATAATCATCTCCTACTTATTAACGATTAGCGGCGCAGCTTATAAACATATCACCCCATTTGCCGAACTCTGCGTCACGAAATTTTAGTGGCTGGGTGGAGTTATATGATATGATCGAAAGAATCATGTGTGTCCTAGATGATTGATTTACCAGGCTCTTATGTCCGCAAGATTCGCGTAGATATATCATTTTTCAGAGAGCCAAATTTTATGCATGTCCACACCCGTCATTCAACAAGATAACGTTTGAGCATGGCTAAGAGAATCGTGATTGTTGGTGGCGTCGCGGGTGGCATGTCCGCGGCCACCCGCGTTCGACGTCTCGATGAGTCGGCTGCCATCACTGTGTTCGAACAGGGAGACTACACCGGCTTCGCCAACTGCGGTATACCCTATGCTCTAGGGAACATCATCAAGCATGATAAAACCCTGATCCTACGTACACCCAGCGACTTCAAGGAGCGCTTTAATATCGATGTCCATCTTCGAACCGAGGTCATCGGCATTGATCGTGAAAACCACCTGGTCAATGTGCGAACTGTGGGAACGGACGACATCCGCCAGGTGGGCTACGACAAACTCATTCTGGCCGAAGGTGCCGAAGCGTTTCGGCCTCCGGCTGCTGGGACAGAGTTGGACAATGTCGTCACGATGCAGACGATCTCCGATCTTCAGAAAGCCCGTGGCTTAATGTCGGACCGCGATGTAAAACACGTTTGCATAATTGGAGCCGGCTTCATTGGAATGGAAGTAGCCGAGAACTTGCGTAACCTCGGGTTCGAGATTTCGATGGTCGAGTACGGGTCGCATGTCTTTCCACCAATTGACGCCGACATGGCTGAGATTCTTCACACGAAACTCAGAAGCAAAGGAATCCAGTTGTTCCTAAACGATACTTTTAAGAAAATTGAGAAATCAAGCGTCCTCTTGACTAGTGGATCTGAGGTACTCGCAGACGTGGTAATTTTGGCAGCGGGAGTGAGGGCCAGAACGAGTCTGGCAAAGCAGGCTGGTTTGAAGTTAGGTGCGACAGGAGTTAGTGTTAACTCCCATATGCAAACCTCGGACCCGGACATCTATGCAGTTGGAGATATGGTTGAGACACAACACACCGTCATGGGACAGCCTGCTATACTCGCCTTGGCTGGTCCGGCAAACCGACAAGGGCGGCTCGCGGCCGATCATATATGCGGCAAAGAAGTACAATATCGTGGCAATGTCGGCACCGTTATCTGCCAAGTCTTTGACCTGAGCCTCGGCTTCGTGGGCCTTTCTATCGAAGCGCTTCGTCGATTGGGCCACGATCCTCTTTGGGTCACAGTGCATCCCCTTGACCATGCAGGCTATTATCCAGGCTCACAAACCATGACGATCAAACTCGCTTTTCAGAAAGAGACGGGCCGTATCTGGGGAGCACAGATTGTAGGCAAGGCTGGTGTCGACAAACGTATTGACGTGCTCGCTACAGCTATGCAATTTGGCAGCACGGTTTTTGATCTGGAGCATCTCGAGCTAGCCTATGCACCACCATACGGCTCGGCGAAAGATCCTGTCAATATGGCCGGCTTTGTGGCTTCAAATGTTCTACGTGGAGACTGCGATATCATTCACGCCGAACAGCTCAACCAGGCGAAGCTTGGCAAGTTGCAGATTGTGGATGTCCGCTCGCCTGAGGAATTCGCTAACGGTCATCTTTCTAAAGCGATCAATCTACCAGTCGACAGCTTGAGGCATCATTTTGGCGTTCTTGATAAGTCACTACCAACTGTCGTATACTGTCAAGTGGGCTATCGCGGCTATTTAGCTTACCGCATCCTTAAGCAAGGGGGGTTTGATGTTGCTAACCTCGATGGTGGTTTCAAGATGGTAGCCGAGGGAGGATATAGATTGATCGACAGTTAATTCTTTTTTTTTCTTCTTTTTTTTCTTCTTTTTTTTTAATTTAGTTTTCCGTTTTTCCTTTCTAACATTAGTAAAATGATGAATCCTTATATGTAATTAACAGTTGAAACACATAATAACCTTTCACATGTCAAACCTTGGAATCAGTCTAGGTTATGTAGATACTGAATGGTTTAACTACCGAAGAATGCGCCGTAATAAAGGTTCTTTATATGAGCTTTTCGTCAAGAAGCGAGAATTACTACTGATATTTATTGACCTCTAGAAACAGAATTTATAGCTATTAGGGTTTGGCTGCACTGTGTAAAGGGAATCTGGCTCCTTCGCCCTATCGGTAGCATACAGATGACAGGAATAAGAAAAGGAATCAGAAGAAAGTATCGAGAATCAGTATCGTCGACTGAAGACTGAAATGTCGATTCAGCTTCATGGCATAGCATATACGGCCTCACAGAGGCGGAGCTGTAAAGATTGAACGCGGAAATATTATCTAATAACTCAATTAGGGTCCTGGGGGCTTCAACTTCATTCTGCCATTATTTGGCCGTGATGTAACTCATCTCCTTGTTAGTTGGCCGGAATGAGATAGAAGTTCTTCCTTTGCGATCCTTTCTGTGGTCGTGCCCTTTGGGTATTTTTGGTCCTGAATGAGCTTGACAATAGAATTACTCACAGAGATCACGATTATTCGTTTTTTAATCATGAATTGAAAAGATAGCTCTCTGTGCAGGGGCCAAAGTTATAAAATAGATATACACTATGGGACATCCCCTCCAAGGCCGAGGCAACTGAGCTGCAAGGAAATAACACAAAGCCACCTTCGTCCGACTATTTGACTCTCTGGGGGTTAAGAATAGGAATTGGACAACTTTTTGATACGAGGTGTATTTGTTCTATATAAACTATCACTGTATGCGAACACTTATTTCCGCCAAATCAGGACTAGATAAGCCAAGAGCCTATATCCTGCGATAATACCAATGAGAATTCCAACCCAGGTCCCCTCCAGCCCCATAGAAATACTAAAATTATCCAAAACCGCCGTGCCACGGATTTTCCCCGCCGAATTCAAGTCACTATAATACATACACTGATAGCCTTGGGGCGTCTTTGCGCAGGCGTACTCTCGGGATTCGAACTCATTAACCATCATACCCTGAAATACATATGCCTGGAAGTCAATATAATGGAATACATACTTCCAAAACGGATTGAGGATACTCATTGGTACAAGGAATCCATCAACGCACATCCAAAGCCCATTTGCGAAGGCTGTGATCGCCAATGCCACAACGAAAACTGGAAAAAGACATGAAACCAACACAACGAGTGACTCCGCTGCCAGGAGATCAAGGAATAACCACATAACCCACATAAAGAACGCGCTGGCATTTGGGCGAAAGTTAGATAGCCAATATTCCACTATCGAGAAGACGAGAGTAATAAGGAAGAGGAATGGAAGTCCAATGATGAAATTTGATACCATAAACGAAGGTGGACCAACGAGGCCATTTGCACGCTCCTGGTAAAAAGTGTGCAAATCCTCTAGGAAGGCGGGAACATAAGCAATCGCCATAAACGACATGAAGGCGCCGCCGAAGAAAATGGCATTTATGAATGCCTGGATGTATTTTTGGTCCGTCTTCAGTCTCAGGAACACGGTCCCCATGAGGATTGCCAGGCCCAGATACATGACAATGCGGATACCATATACGACAACGTCGCGGTGCGATTTGATCCAAGAGCGGTGAAGCAAGATCAGAGGAATTAACCAAGGGCTTGGTTTTAGAATTTTATGTCTTGACAAATCGACAGAGGAAGCATATCTCGCGCTCACGATAGCAGCATCAAGATCCGCGCGCTGGGTTGACACTGCCCATTTTTGAGTAATATCTTCTGTGCGGCGGCGAACTTCGCCGTTCTTATCCAAGTCGGTATTAATTAGGTCAAGATAGAACTCGGCAGCATTAGTCTCACGGGGCATATAGTAACCAGCCCTGGCGAAGTAGATAGGTGCTTCGCAGACTAGACCAAAGTAGCAGGTTTTCCCTCCCGAGAGGAGGCAGAGCTTGTCGAATTGATGAAATGTCGCCGAAGAGGGTTGATGAATGGAAGCTATTATAAGGAGCTGGCACACATTAGCCCGCATTTAACCAAAATGTCGACTTTCCAAGAAGGAGAATACCCACCTTATTCCGCCTGCCAATCTCTTTAATATAAGTGATGACTTCGAGACTGAGAGCTGAGTCTAGTCCACTGGTTGGCTCATCAAGGAACAGAATTTTAGGATTGGCAACGAGCCGGCTAGCGACACCAAGCCGTTTCTTCTGGCCTCCACTCAGACCCTTCTTAATAGGTGTGCCGACAATAGTGTGGGCCTGTGACTGCAGGCCAAAGCTGGAGATAAGGTCATCCACACGGCGGAAAGCTTCCTTCCTAGTTACGTTGCTATCACTAGGTTAAAAAAAAAAAAAAAAACAATCGCTTCGAGGGCGGCAAGTCGTACCTAGGAAGCGCAAGCCTGGCCGCAAAGATCATCGTTTCTCGTACCGTCAGACTGCCTATCAGTGCATCCTCCTGCTCTACGTATGTAGAGAGATTACGGGTCATCTCGAGTTCCATCTTCTGTCCATTGCCAAGTATATCGCCTGTTGTAGTCGCTCCAGCAGCAGCGACTCGACGAGCAAGAGCGTTAAGCAACGTGGTCTTACCGGATCCACTCGGGCCCATGATAGCAAGCATTTCAGATGCGTTGATAATTCCTGACGCTTTGGATAAGATGGAAAGTGGCTGTTTGGTTTTCCGGTCTTTGACGAGGACTTCAAGGTTGCTCCAGGCGAAACTTTCGACAACATCGTTGGCTAGGTGACGAGTTGGGATCACACACATCTCAAGATCCTCGACTGCATGCTCGTTTGATCCATGTTGTCTAGATTGAGTACTCATTGTCACCGATTTGCATGACCCAAGCCGTCGGCGGAGATATAAGCAAAGGGACAATATCTTTTATGAATGGTTATTGATTAAATAGTGTATCTATTAAAGTTACCAAGAACGAGAAAGGCCGAGTTATAAAGTTACATGCCTGCGAGTGCGAGAGAGACGTCGCCTTGCGGCCAGCTTGGCATCAGTTACTAAACACGTCAACGGCGCCCCAAAATCTACATATCCTGTCAATGCCCCTCATAATTGTGATACTAGTCAGATCATGGCTTTTGAGTATCATTAAAAAAATTAAGGGCGCATGTGATTGGAGTGCAGCTAGCTGGTCAGATCATTTCGGCGACCAAGATGACATTTCCTCGCGGCGGCCTAAGGCGCTTCGAATTGCTCGACTAGGACTATCCCTGGCCCTTACCTGAGGCTCTTCCATGTCCCCTTGACCTAGACCGCCGAAGTGCAAACATGCCATGCTGGTAAAACTAGCAGATTCACTCATTGACTGGGTTCCTCATAGTTAGGTCCTGTTTCGTCCACGTAAACGTATCTGGCGGCCATTCTCAACTCCAATACTCTATGGATTAAGCAACTATCTAGAGTCTCTGGCAGGCAACGGGGCTTGCCGATGGGGTGATATGATCCAAATCAGTCCTCTGTCGTCTGAACACGTCATCTTATCGAAGCGGGCGCATCATAGACTATCGCACGAAAGGGCGATGAATCATAGCTTAACCTTAATGATTCTGTCGTCTGCTTTTTCGTCATATCATTAAGCAAACACCATTTTCATCACAAATCGTTACACGACTCATTTTGACACATATTGCGATACTGTTATACAGAATACACTGTATGCAGAGTAATAATTACTGGGAAACCAGGGGTAAGCCTAACAAATTGACCTACGTGATATGATGTGAGTCGTAACATGACAGGATTTAGTTATTTACTACGGTAATCTGCGAAAATGATACGCACGCTACCAAACACTCTGTTTATTTGTATGCAAGGTCCTAAGAGAACATGTCTTTTATCTGGGCCCATCTGCTTAGTGCCCATAGCTCATCATGTAAGTATTCCCATAGTAACCTTCTTCTTTAATGCCAGTAAGATGACGCCAAAGTTTAAGCGAAGACAAGCCTCAGTTATTCTCAGGTTTGCAACACCCATTCATCCTACAGTAGTACGATCTCAAGACCACAGACAGCAAAAAGCATCGATACGTAATGATCGCCCACGAGGGTTTTTAATCAGACCATGGTAGTAGGAGATAATGCTTGCTTTAAAAAAGACACCCTCTCTTTATTAAACCTATGAGTGCTATCTGCTTATTGCGACTGCAAACACCTCCAACGCTCCACGACCATCTCTTTCCCCTCGGGAGTTGCCTGACTAAAGTCGTCAATCCCTTGTCTCAGCCTAATCAACAAAATTTCAGCCTTTAAGCTAGTAAGATGATGCTTGGAAAACTCTTTTTCGATGCCTTTGAGGGTATAACCTAACAGGCCGAATATTGCTAGTGATATCAACCTCTGGTCCTTGTATAGGAAGGATATTTGTTTCCGAAGTAGGGGTATATGAATAGAATACTTACCAGCACCCAAGTTGTATACAAACCCCAACGTCCCATTCCACATACCCTTACCAAATCCTTTTCCGGCTTCAGCTTTAGCCCCCTGATAAGGCTTGATTACGACTCCACTAAAGGCGTCCCACAAACCCAAAACGAACTCCCTTCCCGCCGTACACGCACCGCTGCCCAAACCGGTAATCTCATTCCGTTGCCTTACCTCAACAGCATTGCTAGTATACGAAGGATAATTGTGAAACCCATTAGCTACGTTGTAAACCAGAGCCACGGGAACCTTAAGGCCTGCCTTGGCCACGTCAGCCGCGAACCGTCCCGTAATGTGCATAATATAGAACATGTGGCCGCGAGGGCCTTGTTCTTGGGCTTTCCAAGTGGCCTTTCGCCGTTCGTGCAGAGTCGGCACCCGTTTGGTCTCCGGAGTAGGGATTTCGCCAGTAAGTAGGGATTTGGTGGCCATTTTGTGGGCGAAGTTTTCTAACTCGGTCGGTGCGAGCCGGATGCTGTCTTTGAGGATGCCGTTATGAGTGGGATTTGTTAGCTCAGCGATGGTCATTCCGTTGCCATTTGTGTTTGGTGGAGGCCCTTGGTGTGCTTCCCTAGCTGTAGATGAAACATCGTGGTCCTCATTGTGATTTACGGTTAGCGTCGGTTGATGTATGTCTCTGTTGGTATTATACCAGGACATTTGTGGGAGTATTGCCTTATTGTCGCGACTTGACCACCTAGGCCTGTTTTTTAATCGTTGGGAGAAGTCGCTGGCTGCTGTACCCAAGGTGATAACAAAATTCGAAGCCGCAGCCACAGCACCAACAATAGGATGCTCTGCACCTTCATCAACATACCAATGCTTATGCTTAAGGAGCTTGAAGTCTCGAGGGTCCAACAAACCCTTATCAACGAGGCAAGCTGCCGCAAATCCACTCAGGTGGGTTCCCGTTGTTTTGTGTCTCCAGACGGCAAGCCTATCGGGACAGATATCGCATCGAAGGTGGTCTATATCGAGCCTCTCCTGGAAATCTACGGCTGTACCACAAGCCCCATCTTCAGCACCTATGCGCTCCGCCATCTTTTGTACTGCCTCTTGGACCTCGGTCTTGAGAGAAAAGATGATGCTGCTTGCCAAGATCTCAGCCGTCAATTCTTTGAAGGGTATGGGTGTTGGGCCAGCCCCTGCTTGTGCAATCATCTGGCCCCAAAAGGGCTGGTCACCGAAGAAGGGAACGATGACAGTTGGACGTCCAGCTGCAATGCCCGCGGCTGTTGTCCCGGCTCCCCCGTGATGGACAACGGCAGAGACGCGTTGGAAGAGCCAATCATGGGGACAATCGCCAATAAGACAAATGGTTTCGGGGATATCTCCTCTCCCAATGCCGCCCCAGCCTCTAGAAATGATGGCCCGGACACCAGCCAGTTTGACGGCATCGAAGATTAATTGCGTAAGGGCTGGTGGGTCTTCAATGACGATTGACCCAAATCCGATATAGATAGGAGGCGGCCCTTTCTCCAAGAAGCCAACCAGGTCCGGTGTAGGCATATAATGATTAGCTAAGGATAAAAATGAGAAGCCGGTGATGTTAATATGAGACCCCCAATCAGATGGCTTCGGAATTAAAGACTGAGACCAGAGGTAACTATACGGTACGCGAAGCCTGGTGAGAAGCTGGTATCCCCATAGTGGACTGATAGAATCGAGGCATAAGATTCGGGTACGAAACCTGTTTATTAGATCACCGAGTCTGTATTATGTCGCTGGTTAGAATCAGAATTGGAAATGTGCCAACAGATACGAACCCTTGCCATGTAAGCAGCTCCATGACTATATAGGAAAGGTAATTGGCGACAGCGCCATCAGTACTACCACGGTATGTCATGGAGGCCAATGGATGAGAAAACCTCTCAGTCGGTGACCAAGGCATAGTAAACACCATATGCAACGGGATACCCAACTTCTCGGCGCAGTGGATATGGGCCATCGATGGCGGATTAGCAATAATAGCATCGGCGATAAAAAGATCCTTGGTCTCTCGAACGTTTGCAGCCATTACACGATCTCCCATTCCATCACCAGCTTCAATGCAGCTCCTCCAAGCACCAATCAGAATCTCCCACATCTCCTCACGCCTTTTCTTAATTTCACCTGCTTTGACGCTTTTGCGAGAGGGCAGCAAACCCGGGTTCTTAACCATGTAAGCCATTAAAGCCTCAGGGTCACCGCCAATACTGAAAAATTCGATGCCCTGCGACTCGATAAAATGCTTAAAGACGGGATGAGTGCAAATACGCACGCGATGGCTGTAAGGAGGTCGTGAGAGGGCCTGAGCGACGGGGATGAAGGGCTGCACATCGCCACGAGACCCAATGATATGGATAGCGATGTTGAGACGCGGAGTAGTGACTAGTTGTTGGGAGTTGAGACTAACAGTGTTACAACTCCTTTTCTTGAAGGGCTCTGTAGGGACTGCACGACTCTGGCAACCCTTGAACCAGGAGACAACAGACTGAGCATGCTGATGAAACTGGACCTTTACGCGACCGTCGGCTTGGACATTGCCTGACGTGATGTTTTGGGAGTCGGCATCTTTAATAGTAATATTGCCGAGACCGTTGGATTCTGTCAAACTGAAGACCATATTGCAGCAACGATGGAGACGATAGAAGCAAACGAGGCAAGAAGTGCGCCAAACGGAGAGTCTGTGTTTAAATTTAGTAGTGATGTCATTAGATTGAATGTAACCTTTGAACGCCACGCCTAAAGCCCACTGCGACTGTTGCGTCATTGTGGGCTGATAAATTAGGTAGCAACTATGTACCATTTGTATTTGCATCATCTCCAGATATACGAAGGAAGATACATGGGAAGAAAAATACTACGAAATTTACTCGCACCAAAACCCCATCCCACATTTACACCCGCCCTAGCTCCCTATTATCTAGTCAAGACTCTCGTAACCCTAGCTGTCACTCAGTCCGTTTTCCACTTCTCTCCTGTTCATGTTTACAACAATGGGAGGGGTCATTAGGGTCCATTTCCTCGCTCTTTTGATGCTGCAGACGGTGGTTTTTGTCCTGCTCAGAACAATTCTCATGTTTGTCTGCGCCTTGTTCATGATGCTTATGACTGCCGGCATTACCATGATGCTTGTGGCCATCGTGATGCTTGTGGCCATCGTGATGCCCCGGGCCATGCATGTGATGAGAGAGACTTTTTGGCTCAGTCTGAGCCATGGTCTCGGTGCTAGTGGGATTTGGTGCTGTCGCTTCGGCCATTTCTTGGTCACACCGTGTACAGGTCGTATAAATTTGATTCGTTTGGAATGCCTGGTAGGCGAAAACAGGAGATTTTTATTGAGAAATTTGTAGAAAATGTCAAATTAGGTTGAGTGCGTTTCTAATATGACCACATAGGATAATGAATTTGTATGTCGATTTTGGAGTATGTTACGAGAAAAGTGAGCTTTTCAAGTAAAAGTCCCTTGGTGTGACTTACTAGCGCCCTTTGAAGTGAGTAATGATGGCGTGTATATTCGACGATATGATATGACGATAAAGTCTATAGCGGGTATTTGGGCATAAGAGCAGTACAGTTGGAGGTTTTGAGTTACACTAAAATGCTGAATGTAGATGGGTTTAATCTCAGTAACCTCATGTGAGTAAGCCAGAGGTTCGTATTTTCGACATCTCCCATGATATGATTATATTACGCCAGCCTGTACGGCACCAACGCACGAACTGTGAATGCGTCAGATCATTACTTTATCAATGCTACCACCTGATGACTGACTCGGCTTCATGTTTATCTGCAGATATGGACGTGTTATATCATACATTATCCTCCTCATCATTCGCGCTTTTGAGACTTCCCTCAGCTCGCATATATCTATTGGATAGGCCTTCTCGATCAACAAGCAAATGCCGCCTAAGATGATCGCACAAGGAAAAGAACAGGGGTATTGCCCAGGGTTGCAAACAAATAAATCGAATCAAATCGAGCATTCAATTTGATTTGATTTGGATACAAAAATGATCGATGTGATTTGATTTGGATCCATTTGGATCCATTTGATTTAGATAGCCCCACCTTTCTCCCACGATGAGATGCATTGGTCTGCTTCTATGTCCACCTAGAGTCGGTCTCTGAGCTCGAACCATCCGCCCTGTGAGACTGAATATTCGCTTTGCCTCGGGAGATGTCGCAATGAGCTGAAAAGAGATCTATCGCCACTCGTGACAGACGTGGATATTTGACCATTTCCTTGAGTCTTCACCTTGCAATGGGCGGCATTAAAGCCAAAAACTATGGCAGTTAAATTGGGAGGTAGGGGCCTAGTTACCAAAATAGGCAGGATCTCAACGCAAAGGTGGGGCGACTGGCCCGTCTAGCACGAGTGCTGATTGGTCAATATGTTATCCAAATGAATTTAAATATCCAAATAAATCGGACGTCCCCATTTGATTTGATTTGATTTGGATAAACTTGATTTGATTTGAAAAGATTTGGATTTGATTTATTTGTTTGCAACCCTGGCTCCATGGCATCTGGTCAGATAGGTGAGGGTTAAGTTGCCAGACGAGTTGCTGAAAGAATGTATCGCTAAAGAAAGAAAAAGGAACATTGGTGTTGATCAGAAGTCCCAGGCTCAGTTCTCGGATTATCTTGACTCTAGCACGCGGCAAGGCGCTGTACTGCAAGCCCGGTCGCTTGGGCCGTTCAGATTCATCGGTCACGCGTCTATATCAGCGCCTTGACTGCTCCCGGGGATCCTGGGGGGCCTACGTTGGTCAATGGTGCTCAAGCTCGCGACGTCACATTTACATACTTGCGGAGGTGGTCAGCTGCCGAACTCGTAGCAGCAGCGGCGAAGAACTCGGGCTGGCCCTTCGCGTCGCACAAACGACAGGCCCAGTAAGGACTCAAAGGACTATCGTTAGTGTCGATCTCAATAAGAAAAAATCCGTGGCGCTTGATCCAGCTCTTCCAGCCCTTCGAGCCTTTCCGGGACAAAGACTCTTCCAAAACATATCGTTTATTCCTCCATACTGCTCGCGGAAGATTTGGTGGTCTGGTGAGGCCACCCGCCCAGGCTGGTCGCCCAACCGAACCCAGCCGGGGTGACAAAATGAATGAAGAAGTTGATCGCCCTTTTAGGCCCAGTCATCGTGCATGATGTCAGTATTATATTGTCAACCATCTGCTAGCCGATCGAGAAGGTAAAACTATTGTAACTTGGGCAAACATGCAAAGCTATCATCAAAAGGATTGATCTCTATGTGTAAAAATAAAGAAAAAAAGGAACGAAAAAAAAAAGGGCTCAGAGGCCATTCATTGCATTTGCATAAATATCTGTTGCGTGGCTGTCGATCACTTCCATCAAGTCTTGGCGGAATATCCGCCCTGATCAACACCTCACGGTTCTCGTCCTCACTTCCTCTTCGCCAGCAAAATGTACGTGCCCCAGACTGATTCAACCTGGATATCTCTCCAGTGGTCACCCTGTGCCTTCCACTCGGGTTCTGCCTCCAGGATCTGGTCAAACAAGATGTCCACAATGTCTCCCTCACCACCTTCGGCACGGCTCTTCTTGTCCGGGTGCGCATCCATCCAGCCCCGGTACGCAGTGAAGGCCCGCACATAAGCCTCAAACTGTCCAAGATTGATCTTGCTCCTCATCCAGGCCGTCTCTGGGTCTGCAACCTCAGTCGTGTCTTTGTCAACGTTGTAGGTGATTCGCTTGATCTTGTCCCACTCCGACTCAGGGGGCTTGACGTCCGCCAACAGGCCCCGGAGGATGTCTCGCGCGGGACGCTCCCAATACTGGTTCAACCCTTCCAGCCCGGGCGACACATCTCCTTCGTCGTAGCAGAACCTCTCAAATATCTTGTTGGCTTGCGGGTGTCCAATGATGATGTTGTCCTTGTACCCCCAAAAGGCCAGTGAGCCGCCTGACTTAACTACCCTGGATAACTCTGGCCAGACTCGGGAGTAGTCGAACCAATGCGCTGACTCGCCGGCTACAGCCATGTCTACCGAGTGCGCGGGTAGAAAAGACAAGTCCTCGGCGCTGGCCTGGCGGAACGAGATCTTGGAGAATTGGGCAGTGGCTTGCATTCCCTGCAGCATCATACCAGCACTAGGGTCAATGGCGATGGCCCTGGCAAAGCGGGGGCTCAGCTCCCTAGCAACAATTCCATGGCCAGAACCCAAGTCCAGCAGCGTACCATGAGGATCATCATGATGATAATACCCCAGAATTGTCTTAAACAGACTTGCAGGATACGTGGGCCTGGCTGCGGCGTACCCTGCAGCAGAGAAAGTTGCCCTCCTGCCGTGGCGTTAGTTCAGTTGCGGAGTCTCCTAGGAGAAGATGCATCGATCTGATCATCATGACTCACCCATAAATGGACATTGTCACAGTCACGATGGCTGATTGATCAAAGGTCACTGTACTCGGGAGAGTCGCTCAATAAAGAAAATATGCACCCGCAGGATCGACTGATTTATACTTCGCAGCCGCGGCTTCGGCCTTACACATGACACAAGCACTCAAGATTGATGGAGTGATCGACCGGTATATGCCGCTGCTCCGCAGCGCGGCGTGGGTGATAACGGAACGGAACCTACAACATCCCTTGAATGCCTGCACCCTTGATTGACAATCCTGAACGGCCGAAGACACAACCTATGCTGCTAGCCAAGTGTTCAGCTGACTTTTTGATATAATGACCACCGAAGCCACTGTTCGCAATTTCTTTGCGCTCTCAAGGTTGCCAATGAGCGAGGCGGATTCGATGCAGTCGTGGCTGGCGATGGCGGCCGGGTCACGAAGGGGGGTGCATTTTATTGAATGGTGAGCGAGGACTGAAGTTGGGAAGCTGTAAGAGCTCGATTGGAGGGCAGAGAATCATGACCAAAGAACACGTAGTTTGATGGTCATATCATATTTTACGAGCAGCCTAAGTTTTGGGCACGCTCCCGCCCTCTCAGCTTGTGAGTAACCCGGTGGCCCGAGCATACAAAGCCAATCAAAACCTTCCTTTGTCATCTTACTTTCTTGGCATGCAGATGTTAAGAAAGTAGCTCCAATTACACGAATCTTCTTAACAAGACCTTTTTAACCTGGGAATCCATTCTCCTGCCAATCTCAATCGAGGAGCTCGCACTGCCCTCTTGCAAAACAGCCCTGCTGTCGTAAATGGACCTATTAGGGTCCCGCCCTCCCACAGGAGGATGGCATTTATGCCGTTCTCGCCTCTCTATGCATTCTCTACTGCTGCAGCTACAGAAGGAGCCCAGATCGCCTATCCTGACCCCTCCCCGGACCCTACCTCAACTACTGTATAGTAACCAGTCTCTATTTTTAAAGCGGCCATAAGCTCACACGGGACCGTATAGAGGAGTACAATACCAAGTTAAAGGTATCTTAGGCCTTCCACGCTAAATTGAAAGAAGCAGCAAAATAATTCACCACGGGGCCCAAACGGGAATTCGCCCAAAGTTTGCCGATAGCTTCCTGGTCTCCTGAAATCAGGCGCTTACTGACGCGGCCTCGCCTCGGCTGCAAACAACGCCCTTGCCCAACAATCCCAACATCAACAACAACAGCCCCCTCATCACCAGGGACAACCGATTGCAGGTGCCCTACTCCAAGAGGAACTCTGTCTCTTCATCCGGCTGGACGCCGAATCTCCGCCCAGGGACCATAAGGACTATGTAATCCTGACCAATATATCTCGGAAACTTGGGGTGGATCCACGCAAGATCCCGCGAGTTCTCCAAGTCAAGTCCGGATGGGGCCGTCCTTACCGCCAACATAACCACCCGCGACCTCATGGAGAAACAGACTGAATGGGCAGCTGACTTAGGGGCCGCCGCCATAGAGAATAGGCAAGAGTGGTTTACCTACCTAGCCTCAGAATACCCCTGCAAGCTGACCGACCTCTATGGCAATGAAGCGAATAGCGATGCAGCCGCAGACGAAGAAATAGAACTCCAGACAGGGCAAAAAACCGTCAACATACGGCCCACGCGGCACTAACCTGACAACCCCGTAATGAAGACCTTACTTATATCCTTCTTGGAGCCAGTCAAGAAATACTGGCATCTCTTTAGCAGCCGACTAGCGAGGCTCATTAAGAAAACCAACTATCCAAGACAGTGGAATGTATCCTGAAATGTATGCTTAGACTACCACCCGTCACTTACCTGTCATCGACTCCTCCTATGCAAACACTGCAGTGAAGCCGCCAGACATGAGTCCGGGGACTGTGCTGCACCCCTAGCAATAAGCCAACTACCTTGTCCCCCGCAAAGCTAACTTCGCCAAACGCCCAGCACGCTGAAGAAGGTGCATGGCATTTTCCACTGGCTGACCAAACATCAAAGGGACCATATTTGAGTTATAGTTGCTGAAATATATCGCCAGCGTAACATAGTAGCGCAACGGCTCGCACCTGACCTACAGCAAAACGGCCCACAGCAGGATAGCACCCCATTGCCAAGCTACCCTTTGTCGCCGGCAACACTTGTCTACTCATTTCAGAGCATCTGAAGGCTCTCAAGGCGGCTTTCCTTACGCAAAATCACGACGCGCACAACTGGCTTGACGGCCTGTATCTTGAAGTCCTTGCCATGGAGCGCGGAGTTGTCGAGGCGTACGGGAGCCTGGCGCATCAATGGGCTGGTGCCGACACAGGACAGCTTCTCGAGTTGATCCACGTCAACTACCCGTTCCAGCTAAAATCTAAATCGAACGCAACCATGGATCTTTACCTAGAACGAGCTACTTCCAAGGGCATCGCCGACGCAGCCCATGGCTTGTTCCTAGAGCAAGGGAAAGCTGTTGTGGATGCCACCTTGCCTTAGCTGCGGCAGTAGAGCTCTAGGCGTTAAAGAACGTAAGGTTTAAGGAAGGTGGAAGTTGGTGTAAATGACTAGATAGAGCGAACAGTAGAAAGATGCACCGTCTTTACATCGGAGAGATAGAAAGGAAGAGCTCTAAATTTGAAAGGGAGAAGGGTCTAAATATAATTGCTTGTAGTTTAAAGGATTGGAAGAATAAATAATAGAGAGATACAGTATTATCGGAGTGGAGTAGTAGGCAGGTAGAGCTCTATTAGATAGTGGTGCAACTCTTGAATAGGTTAATCTAAACTAGATATTCCTTTCTTATTATTCTCTTATAGCCTCTATTTATAGTTACTAGTTGTTAAAACAGCCGTATGCATATAATTACCAAGCTGAGCAATGTGACTGATGGGAACATAAATGGGGATTCTCAGAGGCATCGCTAACTAGTATGCACTGAGCTTTTAAGTACATAAGACATGGCCAATATTGCATTTTCCAACTTGCATAGCATTCCCTCGATGCATCGAATTATCTCGTCTTGATTCACCACTTCTCCAATAATAAGAGGATTCCGACAGTCGGCAGACTTGTCAAGATAAGCCCCGTCGTCAAGCAACGCGCGTCTGTTGATCAAAAATTGCACTGCTAGATAATATAAGGACAAACTATTTGGGATGGGGATGTAGCCTACCGTTTTGGTCGAGCGAGTGTGAAGCTGTCCTCAGGACTGTTCCCAATATGCATACCGTGCCTATAGGGCATATTCTAGAGAAAAGACATCACCCAGCAATTCGACGCCTGGGCTTCCAATAGCAGTAAGTTTACTACTGGGGTTAAGACATTCATGGAAAAGATAGCAATGCTTGACTCCGCGGGACGTTGGCCCACCATCAAACCCTTGACGGAGGATAGGAAGCTTGACAGATCTTGCGCAGGGAGTTCGGCCTATAAAGAGGCGGAGCAGGCGGTCCAGCTCGCGTCGTCGCACGGGAAAGGCGCCCTCCTGTCTGTTGGAGAGAGAAGGGGTTTGCTACCGCAGGGTATCGACTGGTAGCAGCCTACCGCATAAACGCATCCATTCATCGACTCCTTTTGTATTCATGTCTTCTACCACTGCGCGTTCCACATCACCAATGTGGACTCGCCGCGGACCGTCAGGAGGCCCTACTGTACCAATTACCACTGGTAATGGCATCCAAAACCATTTTTTGGGCGTTCAATATGCGGACGGGTTTCGTCCCAGATTCCATATTTGGTATAATTCTCTCCGCTACCGGACTACCTCTCGCTGTTTATTCCACTAGCCCAAGTGGGTTTACTAGAGGTTCATTCACTTGCTACTTTGAAGTGAATCACTGGCTTGAAATTGAACAGCCTTGACCCATCTAAGTTACAGATCCACTCGAAATTCTACTCTACTAGAGCTAGAGCTGCACTATAATACAACCTTCTCCCTGTTCGACAGCCGAATATAAGGCTTTTTTTTCATCGATATCCCACTGAACCATTTCCCAGAACTCACCCATGTCTCTTCTGCTTGCAAACAATTGCTCCTTCTCGGTCTCTTGAGCTACTTGTGCTTCGATACGATTAGCCTCTGCTTTGTCCCAGTCTTAATTAGCCGTTATCTCTTCTTTGGCAGCACCTCCCCATTTGCTTATAATCAAAACACCCGCTATGGCTTGCTTTTAGGTAGCCTAGAGGTAGGCCCATTGCTTTTCGATACGGGTGTTATCAAGTACGGTTCCTGGGGGTTAGGCCTTATACCAATCATCTCTTGACTTGACGTATCCTTGGTGGATGACTCGTGGATCGTCATACCTCAAATGCTTAGTTGCACCTGGAGCTGTATCTTTCGAAAGCAATGGTGATGGCACTGGTGGTCTACAGATAGATGGTGTAGGCTATGGATATCAAGGTTCTGCAGTCGTGATGTCTCAGTCTACCTGCCCTGCTTCGATGGTAAACTAGAACAGCAGTTCTTGAGAATTCAATTCAGGCTTAAACTCGAAGGTTTCCAAAGTCGTGATTGGCTGCCACTGCAGTTTATTGATCGCTGTTGTTGATGGTTTTGGTTGCTTAGCGGCTGCGAGGGATATCTATTGATGGTCTTCCAAACACACCTGCGGCTGGTCTGAAGATACAACTGGCAATGCTCGTAATTCCGTGTACTGTAGTAGATACTCATTTGAGTTCCTTGCGTAACTGAGTATATAACATTTAATACATAAAGCAGGGTTATGCATCAGCCTTACGTTCTCAATGGCTTTACAGCCACCAAGTCCTTTTCTTACACTAAATAAGAATAGAGATAAGCTCACATCTACAGGATTAATTGTTTTATAGGGCTCTAAATGGGGTAATTAATTACCTTTCCCAGTCAAATGCCAGTGCGAATAGAAATCTTCAAGTTATAGTACTTAATCTATTGGTTTTATAGGTACAATCTAAGATTAAGACATCCAGATAGGCTTGTAAGTATGCCACAGAATCCGGGTGCGCAAAGAGAACAACTTTAACTCATCCTTCAGGCCCAGTTTGAAATTGACTCCAGAATCCTTTTTTAAACCGCTAATTAGCAAGTGTGTTAATGCTGCTTTATCCTTAGTAGATTTCTTGCCTAGTATCTGCAATGCGATTAAAGATATCCCGCTGTGTTGCTACTGTGTCGGTATTCTGCCGCATGTACGTTCTAATTTCTTTAGGGGCGATCCCAGCGTTAGCAAGGCCGGTCAGATGAGACAGGTGTTCCTGAAATATTGTCCGAAGTACTGGGTGGGCGGTGGCGCCTTGGCTCGGTTCATGATTAGCCGGCTGTCAGAACAATGCGTAGAGTCCAGGTACTCTTATCTCTAGACTCCTGATCGCCAACACCGAGAACTCGCAGTCTGTTGTTCCAGTTGTCGTCTTGCATTGCCGTTCTCTCGAAACAGTTGGATGGTTACGACCACGATCACATTTACATGATTATCCTACTGCCGGTTTTCTCCTTGGTCGACCTTCCAGTTATGAACGCGTAGCCCCTGGTAGTTGCCCAGGCGTTGATCGCTTCAAAAAGTGCCTCCCGTGACTCGCCCTCGGGAGGCAGTCCGATAGCGGAGAGAGCTATACTAAATACGGAATCCGGGACGAGACCTGTCCGCTTATTGACCGTCCAAAGAATGTTATTGGGGCCATTACCAATGACAATTGATACAGTGGGCTACAGGACGCAAATCACAGTACTATTCATCACGAATCGTACCATCGTGCGTCAACTGTGACGAAAACCAAATAAATTAAGCCTAGCATACCCCCCAAAGGTACAGCATGTGATAAATAGCCTCCGGACTGGGTGGTCATTAATCAGATCATCTTAGCCACGATAAAACCACCTGATCATGTGCCACACACATGTTGTCGTCAGCCATCAGCGCAAGAAGATGAATAACTGTATATGGTGACAAGAGAGGGCATATGAGGAGCAAAAGTCTTCCTCTCAATTAACTGAACTATTAACAGATCACTTGCTGAATTATTACGGAAATGGCGTCAAATAGCACGCTTCCACTTACTATGCGCGCCGTACAATGGTGCTCAATCAAAGGCGGCATCGAGAAAAACCTTAAGCCAGTCATGGATGCAAAACTTCCCAAACACGCTCGGTCACTCCCAAAAGGCCACACGCTCGTGAAAGTCGCATACGCATCGCTTAATCATCTCGACTACAAAGTGGCCGAAATGCCTCTGTGCAACATAATGTTCCCCAAGCCTGCCACGCCGGGGCTTGACTTTTCCGGCACAATTGTTTCCACGACGTTGGACGATTTCGAAGAAGGCCAGCGTGTCTTTGGGAGAGCCGAGTTACCCAGTGGTGGAACCATGGCAGAGTATGCTGTTGTCGGAGGCGCAGGAATAGCTGCTTTGCCTGATGGTGTGTTCCTCAAAGAAGCAGCTTGTATTGGTATCTGCGGTACCACTGCTTTGCAATGTCTTCGACCGTTCGTGCAGCCGGGAGACAGAGTTTTTATCAACGGCGGTAGTGGAGGCGTTGGTATTTTCGCGATTCAGATTGCCAAAGCCCTGGGCTGTTCTCATGTCACAACCACTTGCTCAGCGGCCAACGCCGAGTTTTGTCGAAATCTTGGTGCCGACGAGATTATCGATTACAACTCTGAGAATCCACTTGAGGTGCTCAAGAAGAGTGAAGAGCAATTTGACTGCATCCTTGACACGGTCTTTATCAATCCGTACATGTACTGGCAGTGCCACCAATACCTCAAGCCCCACGGAACATATGTCTGCGTTGGCCTACCACCAAGATTCCAGACCTTCAAGTCTCTCCTTACCATCAAACTGTTACCGAGATGGCTCGGGGGCGGAAAGCGAAAGTTCAAGTATCATTCGGTGATTGCGAACCAGAGGGATTTCACTCAAGTTGCCGGCTGGATCAGAGATGGGAAGATTAACACTTTTATTGAGCAGGAGTTTGCATTGGATGATGCAGGAAGGGCTTATGCGAGACTGAAAGCGGGAAGGACGAGGGGAAAGTTGGTCGTTCGTGTTGGAGGAGAGCCTGGCAGCGATCAGTATGACCTTGATCTTTGAGGCTGGGGTAACGAGATGGAAACAGTTAATGGGATATGGTCGGGCTACATGTTTTCGAGTATGGAAATCCGATGGGCACTAAGGAAGTGCGATTAATGATGAGGGAAGTATCCATCCGTACCTGGACGTTTGAGTTACCGGTAACTCATGAATTTCGACCCTTCTAACTCACTCATGAGTTTAACTCAGACTCATGAGTCAACTCACGTATAATGATCATGTGATAATGCCAGCTTCCCAAATAGGAAGTTGGTGATAAGAATCTATGGTATTAAAGTGCAGAGAATCACCACGCTATTCAATATCACTAATTTCTATATCGAGATCATCATTACCAATGTCCGGATCGCATACTAGGCTCAGTCCACCGAGCCGAGTCCCGACAATATGCCCATTCCGTATCCAGTTGCCAAGACACTCAACTTCCTGCAGCCGCTCGCACGTCATCGAGAGCCGGTCCCATGATGCGGTCCTACGAGCGCCTGAGAATGTCCTTTCTAGCTCTGCCGACTGAGGGCTTATCGACAGTATATCGTTGGCCATATGGCTAAGGCGTGGAAACTGCCGTCGTCGTTCAATGCGACACCACCACTCCACAGGTTTGCAATCGACCTTGATAGTCGGAGAATTAATAAATGCGTCTAAGTTATAGCCATCGGTTGAAAGAGCCGTCTCGACCTCCATCTCCAGTAGCAATAGCTGTAGCTGCGAAGGCGAGTTCCCCAGCGCAGCTGGGATATCCTCCGGAATAGTTTCTATGTCTCCGTCGATATTGATATCGTATTTCTCCTCCCATATTTGCCGAGCTCCCACAATCGCTGGGTTAATCCATGCACTCTTCCAGTTCTTATCCAAGTATGCTTTTCGACAGCGTGGATCGAGAAGAAGAGCGGCGACGTAAACGGGAGTCTCATCAGACATAATGTAGTATTTATCGAGTACAAACAAGCCCATCTCGATAGAATGGAGCATACGGCTATCATGGAACTCCGGGGTCGAGTAGTGTATCTAACAAATTAGTTAAAGGCTGTCCGTTTAACGGAGATAGACCTTATCTTCGCTTTCTCAAAGTGGCTGAGAAGACCATCCATCAGCCGCAGCGTACTGAAGAGGCTCGATTTATCGCCTTCTGTTATCAAAGTTGCCTCGGTAAAGGGCTGGAGGAAAAAGTATGCGTTTTCGACAGTATATCCCAGTCGGCGCCTGATAGATGAGCAGAGCCGATGTCCTTGTCATGGTCTACCATAAACTGGACGATCTGTGCCTTCTTATCGAGGGCGACACTGATAACTTTATACCATGAGGACCACCGTGTTGCGTTCTCGATCCCGAGACTGCGACCCACAGCTTCGCGCCAGTTATCACTATAGATTGGAGAGCTTCCAAGCCAAACTGCGAAATGCTGGAGCTTCTGGAGAGCATTAATGCCTTCCCATCCGCTAAATTCTAATAGCTGAGTAGTCCTCTCTCTCGTCGGATGTCCCTGCTGTCTCCCCTGCTTCTCCTCTGATGTGTGATCCACCGTGGTATCGGGTGCTGAAGCGTATTCTGATTTAGAGCAGTAGAGAAGGTTTCGATAGACTGTGCACCAGCGACGTTGCCGGCGTCATTAAAGGCAGTGCGTAAAGTTTCTTTCGAGCGCGCGAGAAGGAAAGTTTGAAGGGAAAGGTTAATAATATGGTCGAAACAGCAGACGCGGCGGACTGGATTAAAGATTATCTAAACGAAACTCAGCTGGCACAACCATAGAAACTTATCTTTACTTAAACCTCGCCCGTGAAGTAGCTTCTTTAACAAAGCTTCTAGGCAGGCATTGTTCGGGGATGCCTTATCCACAGTATGATAACCCACGCGTCGAATTTCGAATCGCTCTAAGAAATCAGCGATCAGGCCGGCCTGTGACTCGCCAGAGTGGCCTTTTCGACACTCTAACAGACCTAGAAGCGCCTTTCGAAGTTTATAGCCCTTATCGACCCACTGTCCGCATACTGCAAGCATACCATGTCGGTGTGGTGATGTCCAGGGATCAGACGAGAGGTGAATCATCGAAATGGCAGATTGAAGGGACTCGGCTAACTGAGTAGCGTAGAACTCATAGCTAGCTGCGATGTAGCGCATCACTGTACGTTGGGAGGTAATGAGACTATCCTCGATGGCAGGATTGCATGTTAGTGCTAGGTCCTTTAGCTCATCCCACTCAATCATCGAAAAGACCACTCTGCGACGTGTGAGAAGGCTAACAAGAGCTTCGATGTAAGCCTGTCGATTGAAGGTATTCCGTAATGCCGCTTCGGATGGCGTAGTCAATGACGTGATATATACGTCGAGCGATTGCTGAGATTGATTCTGCTGGCTAGAAAGCCCGATCAGATATGGATGATTATTCCTCATGTGGCGCCGCGCATTGCCCTTATAGCCATCCTTCCATGGCTTCGCCGTACAGTATAAGCAGACATATAAAGTGTGAGGCTTCGCCTTCTCTCTGGTGAAAAATGTCTTAATATCGATGAAGTCGGGGGCGTAAGATGGTATCCTTGGTACGGACGAAGTTGCGGATGCCATGGCGATGGCTTGATGATATAGATAATGGATCGAGGCGATGAAGAGTCTGCCGATAAGTCGTCCTAGAAACTGCCGTAGCTACTCGGAAGACTTTTTTTTTTTTACTTTAAGATTCTTGTCAATTTCTGATGGATCTCGATCATAGGGATATAAGCCCTTGATTTCTCTATCTAATGAGTGGAAACAGGTCGGATTCTTATACATAAGATGAATTGGTCCTCTGGGGCCGTTGTGTTGAAGACCTTGCTTTTTGGGAGACATAGGTGATACCGGACTTCCGGGCTGCCGGTCTAAACAGCCTGCCTGCACTGCTGGGAGGCCTTCCTTTCGGTTTGATTAAATGTATGACCATCTGGTCTACTGGATGTGATAATTCTGAATAGAGGGGTTGCGATAAATTAGATTAGATCAGATTATAGATCGGGCCAATCAGACGCCGGGAACGCCGTTATGAGGTTATCGGTTAACTTATGAGTTGGGTTTGAGTTAACTAAAATGCCCAGGTATGATTCTTACGGGCCGTAAGAATGTAATCGAAGAATAAGAAGGTATTATTAAATCGAGAATCCTGCGAGAAGGAAATGTCTAAATCTTCGCGCGGTCCGGGCATGCGTATAGAATAATTGTTGGCTTATTGAGGCAGCATGTTCTTGGACTCTTCGTCGGTAAGGAAGATCTCATCGACGGGGTCTCGGCGGTTCTCGAGGGGAACGTAGTCGCAATCGATGCAGGAGGGAAGGAAGATCTCTGTATGTGACGTTTGTTAACTGATGTTTCGGTGGGTCACATTAATGACTTCATCACAACATACCCGGATTCCAGGCAAAACCCTGGCTGGAGGAGACGTAGCAGATCTATGGCAGAAAATGTCAGTATGGATTTGCTGGAATACGGTATGTCGTCTTGCACCTCCGGAGGCCCGAGGAGAACGGGGCTGAAGTCACTTATCAGCCAAGGAGGGCTGTTCGGTTCACCGATGTTAATGACGGTGCATTCTTGCTTGGAGAGAAAGGAGCCTGGGACGAAGTCAGCAATGCCGGCACAAACGATCTGTGGGTGCAATCACGTCGGGTTGGGGGAGGATCCGGCTTCAACCAACCTAGGAAGCTTAGTCGGCGGGCGTGCAGCGCTTTGTCCCTGCCAGCCGAAGGCGGGGAGCATGAAGGCGAGGTCGAGTAAGGACTATTGGCAGAAGAGTCAGTGCCCTTGTGACAAGAGGGCGTAGCCGAGGGGCCAGCGGGAAGAGCGATGGAGGACGACATGCTGTGAGATGGTGAGAGGAAGCGAGACACCGAAACGAGGGTTACTGTGTGACGGGCATCGGCCGAGTCGTGAGCAAGGAGGGAGAGGAAGTGAGCTTCCTGAGAATGCAATGACTCAAGAAGCAAGCCGTCTGTATACGATGAGGGACGAAGAGACTCAAGAAAAGCTCGGAGGGAAGAAAGAAGAAGACGAAGAGAAAAGAAGATGGAGGTCGAAAGGTGGCGAGGTTCGCAAAGGACGGCAGAAGGTGGTTTCGAAATGCACGGCAACTCCCGACCGCCGACAACCAGTGAATCGCTGCCGCATCATCCCGTGACGGGCGAGTGACCCGACACTGATAAGCCACAGCCAGGTCGTTGCAGACGCCACGAGAGGACGGGAAAAAGAGCCAATGAAACCAGGACAAACGAAACAGGGTCAACAAAACGTACATAAATCCTGTGAAAAATTAGCGACTCTTGATAGTTGGTCATTCTTGCGTCATGATGTCCTTTGTTCTCTTATTTAACTGTGACCCAGTTGTTGGCTTTCTGGAGGATCTAGGATATACAAAGAATAACGTTGTATTAAGCGAGCGGCGGATTATAGGCCAATAGCGGACTTTGGTAATTTTTTTGGCGGGACCTGCATATAAAAGGTACATCAAAATTGTTAAGAAGGCTTAACAATTTTTGAGGACTTCTCCCAGCCATTCCCGGCAAATTGAATGTTGGCGTAACTTACCGGCCTGCTACCGGGTCACTGGAGACCTCTCTCATTGACTGGTCTTGATCTCTCGGTGCTTCTACCCGGATCATCACATTTGCTTCTCGTAAATTATCTGCATCATTATTGGCGAATCGATTTACCAGCCAACATTATACCCGTATATTAAACCGGTAAATAGTCCTATCGTCGCCCACTGGATTAGCATTGCATGATAACGAGCAACATCCGTGACGTGGCCTCCGATCACAGATCCTTTTTTGCCAGCCTTTGAAGTGGACCAAGGTTGATCAAATCTCCGAGAGCAGGATATCAAATATCGTTGCCATGCTTCCACCATCGCTGCAGGCAAGCATGAGTCAGATTCGATACTTTTACCGCATCATCAGCCTTGACACCTTACGACCGGGTGTCCTGGCCTCAGAGGGGCCCCAAAAAGCTCAGCTACCCTCACAGGCACATGTGCCGACTCTGACCCAGGATCCGGCCGTCACTGAGATGCTCCAGTGGAACGATGCTCATCAGGATGCGGATTCGAAGGCCGTGTGCCCGCGACCGATGAGCCGGGTTCTTTACTCGGAGTCGGTGGATGATGGTAAGGCTATCAGGGGGTCATCTGGTATTAATTGGAAGTTTGCGCGGCAAGGTGAGGCGGATTCTGGCAGGGGCCAAAAGTCATATCCATCATGTTGATCATAAGTTCACTCTAGGCACAAGTCTCGTAAACATCTCCGTCGATGGAGGCAGGCCCGCAGTCGCAGAGGAGGATGTTACTTTCGAGCGGAAGGCCTTCATTGATGGGGTGACGTATCTCCTCAAGGCACTTCCCCCGGACCTCGATGTCTGCGAACTGAGGCGGATCCAATCCGCTCTGCCGGAGGATGTTGCCCATCTGGACCAGGTGGCGGTTCAGAAAGGAGACGGCTTGACCCAATCCGCTTCTGGTCGCCCACGATCCATTCTGCACCGCAGTGTCCAGATGACCGTGGCCAACTTGATCTTCGTCCTCAGCTTTATGCTGCCGTATCTGATGTATCTCATCCGCCACATAGCACGAATGGAGCGGAAATACAAGGTTTTTGAGACCGTGGTCGGCCATGGGCTCAGCTTTGTCAACTCGATCGGGAAACAGAGCTTGTCCCTTACCGAAACGATGTGCCAGATGAACGACGGAAAAGTTGGACAGGCTCTTCTGGAAGCATTCTTATGGACGGTGGATGGGGTCGCACGGGGGATATCGGAGGGGCTTGGCGAGGGTCTACAGCTCTATTGCTCCTCCCACTTTCACTGAAAGTGGACGTTTCGCCTTGTCATTGGCCAATCATCCCTGTATCTACCCCGAATTCCCCCGCATTCCATGCTCACAATAGAACCTCCAAGCAAATTTTAAGTCAGAGCGGTGATCTAGCCCTTTGATTGGTTGACTTCTTTACCTTCTTTTCTTCCTGAGTTTCGAGTTCAACCTTATTTGAGGGATCTGAACGCGTTGACGCGCGCATGACGTGTATCCTGGTCATCTATCTAACTTTCAGGGAAATTTGTGCTTTGTAGAGTTGAAAGAATTCATCATTAGCACCTTATCCCTTCGAGTGCTAACAGACGCCAGGTACGTGGAGATGTAAGGTTGCAGCCAATCAGCGCGCTGCTGAGAACGTTTTGACCCAATCAGAAATCGCACCCTATCGGTACTTCTATTTACTAGATAATTTGCGTGTGAAAGTAGTACCAGCAATTGTCCGAATTACATAATGAGACATTGCACTCATAGCAACCTGATCTCGAGTATCTCCTTTTGCCTCTATTTCCGGGCACCTATCCTAATGCTTCTCTCAACCGCGGAAGGCTGCTACAAGCTACGCAAGGGGAGTTAGAACCGCGCTGACTTCGACTATGCTCTTGCCCATGGAATCCTATCATTCCTTTTATCTGAGACTCTTCGTGGCCGGGCATGTCGCCGTGCTTGTACTGACGACCCGAAACGCTGAATTAATTGGGCAGATAGGTGTCTCCGCCATTGGTATTGGCTCTCGAAGGCCTTCCACTCTGGCTCACCCCAGATTTGAAGTAGAAAACTATTGACGAGTATTACTTCGAGGAGGAAGTTCCAGGCTATTGACTGCCATCCTCCTCTCCTTATGGGCCGTGAGTATTGGTTATAAGACCTCAGCTGGTCTCCAGTGTCAACGCCATTCGTATGGTGGCTATGTTCGTCGATCCCCAACGGCACACGGAGATCCTTTCCCAACTCGGACCCAAATACCTCCCGCGCAGCTCGGTTGGCGGCAGAGGAGCCGGCAGGCCATCGGCGACCCCCTATGACTTGGTTTCCTTCACGAAAGACAGTCGTAAGAAAAAGAACAAGAGCGTTATCCTTCCAGCTAAACTGATTTACATACGTTGTGGTAATAAAATATTAGCAGCAATCGCATGCCAATACAACCCACTGCTACCACGTACCTTTCCATCCTTTGTCGGAATGCAGTGCATTTGGCCCCAAGGGATTCCCTTTTCCTTCCCTATCCTTCTCAGCAACGAGTAGCTTCGTCAACGCCGCTATCCTTGTGGTCAGGTTCCGGACGCACCTACCTGGCTTGAACGAAGTGCTTTGGAAGTGTTTTACTGAACGCTAAAAGATTGTCGAGGAATACGTGGTAAACCGCAAGCGGCAATAAAGTCAGTAACGCGGTGACGACCCGTTGAGTAGGCGTGAGATGCTCTTCAGCCACCTCTTCGTCACCCTGTCTCGAGCACTGGCGGTGGAACAAGTCCGCAAGGCCCTCTGCCGCGAACGTGCCACAACCAACGGACGAAGTATCCAGACTGTCGCAGAACCCATACCTTATAACCGGTCGGTGTAGGCTTCTGAGGAATCGTTGTTGTCTCTAATGAGCGGCCTGTGAAACGTACCATAGCCTCGTCCACCGTCAAATCACTGCCGGGCACGTACATAGAGTCTCCAGTCCCTTGTATATGCTTCGACCATCGGTCGACCTGCCTGTAGACGCTGGGCATCAGGCCTTCCTGGGGCTGAGCCCGGCGGTGACCACGGCCATAGCTTCCTGAAAGAGCCATAGATGCGTATTGTTGTACAATAGTTGTGTAGTGTTGTACAACTTTAGTAGTGGAAAGGTAGTGTTGTACAACTTTACAACAGTTGTACAACAATAAGGTCACGTGCAACGACCAAACGGGTAGAATTAAGGTGCCATGGCTCTATATCTTCGTCTATAGCATTCTAGTCGTCTTGTAGACCTACATCCATATGTGCCCCATCATTTTCAGCCAGTGGATTGCATACTAGGCCCAATCCACCCTCCCCGGAGGGGACAATTAGTCCTTCTCGTAGCCAGTTGCCGATACATTCCACCTTCTCAAGATTCTTGCAAGTGATTCGAAGCCGGTCTCACGAAGCAGTACGTCGAGCACCTGAGAATGCTCTCTCTGGCTCAGTTGATTCAGATGGGATGGAAAGGATATCGATAGCCATCCGACTGAGCCGTGGATACTGTGCCCGTTGCTCAAGACGAGACCACCACTCAAGAGGAGTACAGTCGATTTCAAGAGGCAAAGCGTTGATAAAGGAATCCAGATTGTCCGAATCTGTAGAAATAGCCTTCTGCTTCACCTCAATTGACCTGAAAAGAAACGATAACTGGCCATCCTTCTTCGAGGGTAGCAGTGCAGGACGACGTTCTGGTTCCTTTGAGATGGCAAGTCCTTGATATTCTGTCATCTAGATGTCCCGAGCACCAGCAATAGCTGCCTCATGCCAGTCTCGGGGCCAATTTTGCTGAATATATGCTAGTCGCTTAGAAGGATCAAGTAGTAAGGCGGCAGCATAGACCGGGACATCTTCAGTCATAGTATAGTATTTGTCTAAGACGAACCAGCCCATCTCAATGGCATGGAGCATCCGAGTATCTATTGTGCCAGGCTGCGAGTGCTGTACCTTTACACTCTCATAGTGGAAGAGTAGAGCATCCATCAAGAAGAGGGACTGGGAGACAGAAGAGCATTTTCCCTCGGCATATAGAGTTGCTGATGCAAAGGGCTCAAGGAATGCATGGGTTTTGGCCAGCAAATCCCAATCAGAACCCGTTAGAATAGTATCTTCAAGCTCTCTGTCATGCTCAAGTAGAAACTAACTGATCTCAACTTTCGTCCTAATGGCATTGTCGATCACTTTATACCAGGAGGACCATCGTGTGGCATTATCAATGCCAAGGCTGAGGCCGACAGCATCACGCCAGCTATCACTGTGGAGCGATGAGCTACGAAGCCAGACAGCAAGGTTATGGAGCTTCTGGAGAGCTGGAATGCCTTGCCACCCAGTATAGTCCTCATCAATGCCAGTCTTCTGACTGGCCTTAGCTGTCGATTTGGGCCTTTTACCTTGCAGTACAGGCTTTTCCTGTTGTGATATGGTTTCTGCTAGTGTGGCGGCAAAGTTGTCGACCATATCCACACTCTCATCACTAATAGTAGCATTGAGAGCTGCTGTGAGAGCCTCCTTAGATCGGGCAAGAAGGAAGGATTGCAAGGAGAGGTTAATGATATGACCAATGCACCGGATTCGACGCCTCTTGGGGTTGAAATCGATCCACTCTATGTTAGATAGGATCCAACTAGCTAGGGGACAAGCATACCTGGAGCTCTGTCTTCAATTTCTCTGATAGTGCCTCCAAACACGTATTATTTGAAGTTGCATTGTCCCCTGTGTGGTAGCCTACCGCAATATATCGAAGTTGCGTAGGACTTCCACAATCAAGGCTGCCTGGGCCTCACCACTATGACTGAATGGACATTCTGGCAGTCCTAAGAGCGCCTTTCGAAGTGCGTAGTTATAATCAACCCATTGAGCACACACTGCTAGCATGGCGTGGCGATGCGGTGATGTCCAGAGGTCAGTTGAGATGTGGATCATCGATTGAGAACCCTGAATGAGATCTCTAAGCTGGGAAGCATATAGCCCATAGTTGGCATTTATGATCTTCATGGCCTGATCACGGGACGTAATCAGACAGTCTTGAATGGCAGGATTGCATGCCAGGGCAAGACTCTTCATCTCATCCCAAGTAACTGAAGAGAATGGGACCCGACGCCGCGTGAGGAGTCCCACGATTGCCTCAATATACCGTTGAGCATTGAAGACATTCCGAAGAGCACTGTCGGATGGTTGGAATGTTATATATGAGTCTATGGATGGCTGCGTCGATTGCTGTGAGTTTTGAGACGTCTCACTAGCCTGGATAAGTTGCCGGTGTCGATTTTGTGCATGGGTTATGGCATTGCTCGTGTATCCGTTGCTCCAGCGAGTTGAGCAGTGAAGACAGACGTATTCCCTTCGACCATAAGACTTCCGAACCCTTCCAATTTGAGTCTTGTTCTTCTCAGGATACTCAACACGGAAGAAGCTGTGGAAGTCCCAGCCCAGCCGCTCGATGGCTGTTAATTGAGCAGATGTTGAACTGATAGGCGATGAGCTAGCCATAGTCGAGATTCTAGGAATAAGTGCTTAAGTATATGGCACCCTAATGGTGCCTAAAGCGTCTAGGATTTGCAGTGAGATTCGCAGTATCAAAACAATAGAGACAGGGCAGCTCGGCCATAGCATTGATTGAAAAAGTCATCACTCGCATGTGGAAAATATCGAATCGAAGAAACCTCTTAATTTCTATCTAATGAGGGACTGGGAGCTGGCTTCTTGTAGCTATGTTTCGTCATAAGCAGCATTGATGGCCTTTAGGCAGCCGTGTGCTGCCTTGCGCTAGTTGTGATGCGGCGTTCGTGCTGTCCGTGAAACTATTCACGACAGTTATCCTTGGCCGTGACAGAGCTTATCCGAGGAGTAAAGAGAACATAAACTTATATGCCTGTCTGCTAACGGTGGGCATCTAAGAGCCATAAGTGTGCCACGGGTCGTAGCCATCAGTGACTGGACTGCTGAACCTCTGGTTCTCAACTTTGAGCATCTGGCTCGAAGTGATGTCGGCCTAGTCGGCGGTAAGAATTCCTCCTTGGGCGAAATGATTCGAGCCCTTGGACCCAAAGGAATTCCAGTGCCACCAGGCTTCGCGACATCCTCCTATGCCTATTGGCACTATGTCGATGCCAATAACATCCGCGGCAAAATCGATGAACTGGTCAGTCAATGGCAGGCTGGTCATCAGACCCTTGCTGAGGCAGGCCATGCCATACGGAACTTGTTCCTGCGTGGAACTTGGCCAGCTGATACTGCAGAGGCCATCTTGTCCGGCTATCGCGACCTGTGCGATAAAGCTCAGGTTGACAATCTGAGCGTTGCAGTACGATCTAGCGCAACAGCTGAAGATCTTCCTGATGCTAGTTTCGCTGGACAGCAGGAAACATACTTGAATGTTCAAGGGGACGATGCACTGCTAGATGCCTGTCGACGATGCTACGCTTCACTTTTCACAGACCGAGCCATCAGCTATCGCCAAATTAAGGAGTTCAGCCATGCAAGCGTGGCTCTCTCCATCGGAGTACAACAAATGGTTCGTTCTGACATCGGCGGTTCGGGCGTCATGTTCTCTATCGATACAGAGAGTGGATTCGACAAGATTGTGCTCATCAATGCTGCCTGGGGCCTTGGAGAGAATGTTGTTCAGGGCACTGTCAACCCAGATGAGTACCAAGTTTTCAAGCCTCTCTTGGCCAATATGAACCTTACGCTAATTCTAAGCAAGAAACTCGGCGACAAGTCAATCAAGATGGTTTATGGGGATAAGTACAGACCGACACGGCTGCCTTTAAGACCTACAAGGTCGGTGAACGTGGTCATACCTTAACCACGGGACTGTCTATTGGCGATAAAGCAGTTTCTGGGCGTACCTGCTTGCTCACTTCGGTGTCGGACATGGACAAGTTTATCGATGGCTCGATTCTGGTAACCGAGGCTACAGACCCTGACTGGGTTCCTGTCATGAAGCGAGCTGCCGCTATCATCACAGACCAAGGTGGGCGTACTTCTCACGCCGCCATTGTCAGTCGAGAATTAGGTGTTCCAGCGGTAGTGGGTACAGGAAATGCCACCTACGTTCTGCACACTGGCCAGGATGTCACTGTATCGTGTGCAGAAGGTGATTCAGGTCTCGTCTATGATGGCATCTCGGAGATCACCACCCAGATGGTTCACATATCTGAACTCCCTTCGGTCCGAACAAAGATCATGCTGAATCTGGCCAACCCTGCAGCTGCATACCGCTGGTGGAGAATCCCAGTCGATGGCATCGGACTTGCTCGTATGGAATTTGTAGTCAGCAATGCTATACAAGTCCATCCTATGGCTCTTATTCACTTTGAGCATCTCAAGGATGAACAAGCCAAGAGAGAGATTGACAAGTTGACGACAGGCTATGCCTACAAGCCTGATTACTTTGTCGACAAGTTGGCATCCGGCCTTGCAACTCTGTGTTCCGCTGTCTACCCCAAACCAGCCATCATCAGGATGAGCGATTTCAAGACGAACGAGTATGCTCGTCTGATAGGTGGTGCTGAGTTTGAACTGAAAGAGGAGAATCCCATGATTGGATTTCGTGGGGCATCACGCTATTACTCACCTCGCTATAAGGAGGGCTTTGCTCTGGAATGCCGGGCTGTCAAGAGGGTACGAGAGGAAATGGGTCTCACCAATGCCATCGTCATGATACCCTTCTGTCGAACAATCAAAGAAGCCCGAAAGGTGCTAGACGTTATGGAAGAGAACGGTCTAAAGAGAGGAGAGAATGGTCTCAAGGTCTATGTCATGTGCGAGATTCCATCCAATGTCATCCTAGCCTCGAGCTTCACCAAGCACTTTGACGGCTTCTCTATTGGATCTAACGACCTGGCCCAGCTCACACTCGGTGTAGACCGGGACTCGAGAGAGTTGGCGAGTTTGTTCAACGAGCAGGATGAGGCTGTCAAGTGGATGATTGCTAGAGCCATTGAAGTGGCTCGTCGGGAAGGATGCAAGATTGGGCTATGTGGAGAGGCACCGAGCAATCATCCTGAGTTTGCTAAATTCTTGGTTGATGCGGGAATTGATTCTATCTCTGTCAGCCCGGATAGTTTTGTTCAGGTTATGAAACACGTGGTGGCTAGTGAACGGGGCTCGTAATTATATATGTAGTTATCATTAACGTAGATGATAAGCGGGTGTTACAGATAAGCGAGTGTTACAAAAATCCCTCATACACCTCACTTTCTATCTGATCAATTAATTCTCAACCACCCAATATGCCACAATTAAATGAAGAGGCTAGAATTCTTCTTGCTCTTCAGGCGCTCCAAAATAACCCTAAGTTAAAGCTCCGACGAGCTGCAGAGATATATAAAGTTGGTCCTATGAAGCTATGGCGCCGACGCAAAGGCATACTCTCTATACATGATACTATCCCAAAGTCGCGGAAACTATCTGATCTAGAGGAACAGATCATAGTTCAGTATATTCTCGACCTCGATTCGCGAGGATTTCCTCCTCGGCATCGTGGTGTTGAAGAAATGGCCAATCGACTGCTTGCTGATCGCGATGCATCACCAGTTGGCAAGCGCTGGGCTATTAATTTCGTTAAGCGGCAACCAGAGCTTAAGACGCGTTTTCAGCGGAGATATGACTATCAAAGGGCTAGATGTGAAGATCCGACTATTATTCGCAATTGGTTCAGGCTCGTACAGAATACAATCGCGAAGTATGGTATCCGATCAGATGATATCTATAACTTTGATGAGACCGGCTTTATGATAGGCATGATTGGAAGCGGTATAGTTATTACAGGCGCAGAGAGGCGTGGAAAGCCAAAATCTGTGCAGCCTGGAAATCGGGAATGGGTTACAGTTATCCAGGCGATTAATGCGGAAGGCCGGGCGATTGATCCATTTATCGTGGTTGCAGGCCAATATCACCTTGCCAATTGGTACCGAGAAAGCAACCTCCCGGCCACTTGGGCTATCGCTACGACCCAAAATGGCTGGACAGATAATGAGACGGGTCTCGAGTGGCTAAAGCACTTTAACCGATGCACAACTAACCGATCAACTGGTCCCTATCGCCTTCTAATCCTTGATGGTCACGAAAGCCACCACTCGGCCGATTTCCAGATATATTGTGAGGAGAATAATATTATCACGCTCTGTATGCCGCCTCATTCATCTCATCTACTTCAGCCTCTTGACGTCGGGTGCTTTGGGCTGCTGAAAAAGGCATATGGTCGAGAAATTGAGCATCTGATCAGAAGCTCTATAACGCATATTTCCAAGACCGAGTTCTTCCCGGCCTTTTATGCCGCTTTTCAGGCCACTATGACCGAGAAGAATATTAAGGGAGGTTTTAAGGGAGCTGGCCTTGTTCCTTTTGACCCAGAAAGTGTAGTCTCAAAGCTTGATGTGCAGCTACGGACTCCAACGCCTGCTGAGGAGGAAGCAGGCCAGGCACAACCTTGGACTTCAAAGACCCCAAAGACGGCAATTGAGGCCCAATCTCAGTCTGAATACCTTGAAAGGCGAATCAGAAGGCATAAGAGCAGCTCCCCAGAGTCAATAATTGAAGCTTTAAAGTCAAATACTAAAGCAACAAAGGCAGTTATGCATGAGGTTGTCTTATTGAGGAGTGAGCTCCGAAATCTTCGAGATGCAAATGAGATACTAAGCCGGCGCCGAACGACAAAAAGGACTAGATTACAGCAAGGAGGGGCGATGACTGTACAGGAAGCATCACAAGTAATTGATCAGATGGATGTTGATACACAGCTAGTGAGGGAATCATCGAGAAGTGGTAATCAAGCAAGGTCGATGCGACCGGGTATTCGGCGTTGTGGGGTATGCGGCAAAGCCGGCCATAATGTAAGGACCTGTCAGGTAGTTATTGAGACCCCTGGGGAAGAGTATAGTGAGTGATTTTAATTGATCAGATAGTTTATGTTGTTTTTAAATGGATTGAAAGTATAAAGGTTGAGATTTTTGACTCGCTCACTTGTCTGACCCACTCACTTATCAACCACGTTATGTAGTTATCATTAGTGATATATATTTGTTAGTAATAGTCGAGGCCGATCAATTTGACTCTGTCATCGTATATCTGATTTGCTTGTAGATCCATTCCGCATTGACAGAGTACTGACTGCTTGCTATAAGAGGAATTGCAAGCCGTAAGAATAAACTCTAGGCAGCTAACACAGGTAACAAAAAACACGGTATAGAATACTGACTGCAAATTGCAACAGCTGGATAGGTACAACAAAACTCGCGATTGGTGTTACTTGCGCATGGCCTTGTGGAAATCGAACACGGCTTCTTTCAATGACCTGACATTATCAATAGAATAATAATTCGTAACACGGAAGCCCCCTAACTCTCCGGAGGAAATGATCTTTTACTTGCAAACTGCATGTGCCCCAGTGCTTGACAGATGCACCTCACATGCAACCATACTTGTGATGAATGGTGCTAGAATCATATTAGCTATTACTTAAAACACTGCGAATCGGAAACATCATCACCACCAGTCTCGTTGGATCGACTCAACACTTTCTTTCACTAGTTTTCCCGATGCCTTTACCGCAACCTCCTCCCCAGCATCCAAAGACAACGGAACTGAACTCAGAATCCCCTTTCTTCCAATAACAGCAGGCATACTGAGACAACATCCATACTGCTCTTGAAAGTGACTAACGGGGTATACCGCACGCTTGTCCAAGATAACAGAACAGCACAAATTAGCAGCGACTGAAGCAATCCCGAACGGCGCAGAGCCTTTACCCCGTATGATACTTTGCGATCGACGCTTGCAGATTAGTTCAATTCTATTGCGATCAAGAGCATTGAACATTTGTACGTCAGCATTAGGGACCGCGCCAATGCTTGCTGAAGACCAGGTGACTACTTGGTCTTCCCCGTGACGGCCCACGACGAATGCATCTACAGCAGACGGTGATACCTATAATGGTGCTGTATTAGAGAGACTGAGACGTTTGTTAGAGTCGCGGGTACTCACCAAAGCACGAGATGCAACCATCCCACGAAGTCTATAAGTGTCGAGAGTAGTACCGGTGCCGATGACCTGAGACGGAGGAAGTCCCGCCATGTCTTTGGCGAGGGATGTTAGCAAGTCAACAGGATTTGCCACAACCAGCAAAACCGTGTCAGGTCGGAAAGGTTTCATCGCCTCCATCACCTCACGTATCATCGAAGTGTTCCGAGACGTATAGTCAACCGTTGTCTGCCCTTGAAAGAACCATAAGTCTGTAGCAAAAACAAGTATACTTGGACGCTTACCTAACGTGTGTTTAGATGCAGCGGTTATGACCACGAGGTCGCTCTGAGCGGCCTCACGATACGTGGCTGGACGTACACGTGTACTGCTATTAGTACTGTAGATGACATCGGAGAGATCTTCGATCTGAGCATTTCTCAGATTGAGATCGAGGTCGACGAGAAGCAACTCGCCGGGGATAGAATTCAGTGCAAGGTTATAAGCGACGGCACCGCCGACTTCGCCGACGCCTACAATCGCTACTCGAGATGCTGAGCCCATTGTGTGCAGTTGAATAACTCGGGGGATTGATCTCCCATCGTGCATAAAAATGTGCCGTGTTTTATAAAGGTCAAGAGATGAGTTTATGACTTGCGGCGTAATTAGAGTTTGCGGTGTTCTGATGGTGTTCTGATGTCTGATATTAGTGGCTGTCAGAGTAGCAAGCAGTGTTGCTAATAATATAAACAATACGATATTGCCAATATGGACCCCCTCGCAATATTATTGTATTGTCAAGGGGTGCATATTGTATTACCCAATATGAACATGGCTCATATTGTATTTATTACCAAGAACCCAATATATTGGCAGTGTGACAATACACCCAATATATTCCACGTGACCCCATCACTAAACTGCTTCTGCACAAATCTCGTCGCCAAGTCGACTGAAATTGACGATTCTCTTCGTTGTGACCATTTTACCAAATGGAGGCGCTATTGAGGCATGGCGGTAAGTCTGTCTCGGCTCCACCATGACAAAGAAAATGGGCAGAGGCGACGATGGCCAATGTCGGCAGGGGAGGTCCAGCCGAACATGGTTAGTACCAATCGTACCTCCCCTGATGCGTGGAAACAACGCGTGGCCACGTTTTAACCAATAAAATGCCAAGTATCCCTGTCGCTAGTATAGGGTAAGACCTGCCCGCTACTCAAGAGGCAATTTCACCCCAGGACAAACATCCCAATATAAATAATATATTGTCAATATGGACGCCCTCATATTATATTGTCGGAATATCAAAATCTTCATATCATATTGTCACAATATGAGAAAGCCCATACCATATGGGTTATATTGCAATATACTACTTTATTGCCATATTATTAGCAACACTGGTAGCAGGGGAGGGTTACACGATAAGGGAGGTGTTATGACAGTTGTAATACGATTATCTGCAGGAAGCCACGATAAAATCAGATCATGGCTCGTTCCGTGTTTTCTAATGGGGTTATAAAGGTATTTTAAGAATGCCTTCACTGGCGGTTATATGCGGTTATAGTACTAACCGAGGTCCCTGATCTGACTGATGCACCTTTGCACGGTCACCTTGAGTTTCACGTATCGGAACATTATATTACGGTCTTCCAATAGTCAAATGACCCAATCAATATAACGACGCCAGTGTAAGCTTATCTTTGGCGCATAAGTGGATCACTTCACATGCGAGTTAGTTGGTAATGGCCTGCACAATGACCAGAACTGACCTCTATTCTAAATATAGTTTGGAGGAGGCAATGCAATTGTATTACGAGATCTGGAGATTGAAAGCACTCCAGTCAAGTATAAAATGCCATCTCAAGCAGCCATGCGCTGACTTGATCATCATCAATAGCATCCGCTAGCTATCATAAGATTCAATCAATCGTTACACATCAACACCATTGTCATCATGAAGGTTATCCCTCTTCTCACCACTATGGCTGCCATCACAGCTGCTACTCCAGCTCCTAAAGGCTGTACGCCTGGAACCTACTCGTGCACGCCCGACCTCAAGGGCTGGCAGGTCTGTAATGTCGACCGCACCTGGGTAGTGAGTCTCTCCGTTCCATGGCGGTGGATGACAGGAAAAGCTTATCCGGTTTTTAGTTCGCCGGTGTCTGTCCCCCGAAGACTGGTTGCCTGTTTAACAAGCAGAACGGCTCGCCGTATTGCGTGCCCCCTGGCTTCCATTTCTAATTGGGCTGCATTGCCGCGTCGTTGGGAAGTGTTGTTTTCTACTGCTTTTGTTGATTCTGTTCTTTACTCAACTCTTGGTGCTTACTCAGTGCGGTATACGAGGGCGCTGATTAGTGCATCTTGATGTCAATCCTTTGCTGACGACAATGTGGATATACTGCCAGCTCTTTGTAGATAGGCTTGTTCTTTAATGTATCTTGACTTTTGCTTTATTACATAACAATGCCCTGGATTGTAATGTCTAGTATATGCAGTGAAAGAGATACCTATTAATAGCCTAGTATCTGAGTAAAAGCAAAGATGCTAATAAGTTGAATCCCCAAGTTGCCAGCCTCAACAACTAATGATACAGCCAGGAAAGAATATGCACATTCCCCATCGGTTAAAACCAACTCCATATCACCAAAAGAATCCGTTTAGACAACCTTCTCGTATTTGTAATGTGTATCAACAACAGTCTTTACTTCAACAGTTGTGTTCTCGCCAGTCTCTGCGACTGCATGGGCAACCACGTCATCCCCATATGGCCATTCCCCTTTCATCTTGTCCGGCGTGTCATACTCTGCATAATCAAGAGGATCAAGCAGCTTACGCGCTGCATTGTTTGCATCAGCCCGGTGAACAAAAGTCCCCTCTATTTGCATCTCCTGCACGCAGCCGGTTCGATCTTTATTGTAGTCGATGACGGTCTGCGTCACGTAGTAAAGCGAAGGTATTCCCTGGGGTAACATGATAGATCCATCGCTGTCTCCCAGAAGCTGTTCGGTGTTGGGTGTAGCCTGGATAGAGATCTGGAATACCTGACCTGCAGGAGCCTTAGCGTAGACCAGAACTCCATTGCCATAAGCCCAGTCTCTAGTGTGACTTGAATGTACGGCGTACTCGATGAAGTCTTCCGGTTCGTATCTCAGCGTATGGAGGACCCTGGAAGCCGAGTCTTTGGCGGAGTCGAGTGTCGTACGTGTGCCGAGAATGTAGATGGATCGTTTGGCCCCCGAAGGGTCTAGATGGAAGTCGATGACTGTTAGGATGACATGGTAGAGGAGTTCGGAACTGTTCGACATGATGAAGAACTTTCAAGTAGATATCAGGTATTTAAACAGAGAAGATGGTTTTTTTAATGAATAAGTCAGGTTTAATGACCCAAGAGCGCTCGAAGCGACTGAAGGGTCGACGTGAAAATATAGCCATATTGTCTGATGTGCATTTTGAAATCAGAGAACGCGTATCGTCATAGTAGTCAAATGAACGACGCTGCGGGGATGTCTCGACATGTCTTCATTGGTCATGCGATAAAGGTGGCGCCCTCAAACTCAATTGAATCTGCCCGAAGTTTGTTAATCCCCCTGCCAGAAGATCCGCACCTGATCCTTGTCGTGTAGAGGCTGCCTTTTTCATTGCATTCAGAGCTGTCATATGTCAGTCATAAGAGTAAATCGTGTTAAATTGTTAAACCCGGGTATTCAGCGAATTGGATCAATAGGATTTACTCACATGAACATCTGTGGCGTCTGAACGGCTGAAGGGGAGTGACTCGTCACATCACGTTGCGCGCCGTTGTGGCGTGATGCTAACGCTACGAATGGTATGTAATGGTGGTGTCCATCATATCATAGCCTAGAGCCTCGGAAACCCGTTCAAATGCTAACCTTCGATCAATTTCAGATGGGAGTTCATAAGGTAAAATTCATATCAAACGCAACATCCCAGTCACTTGCCTCTGTGAGGAATCTCGGTGGGGGGACCCATCCTTGCACTTCATAGCATTCATGTCTAGCTCTAGCATCACCCACTTGGGGAGCCCTGAGACCCCGACCCAAGCTATGCGATGCTGGGGCGGTTGTCTCCAATTCTCAAGCTTCGAAATCGATCGACCAAACGATTTGATTGATTCGATTAATCGATTCGATTTCGATTTCGATCCATCAGCTAGAGCCTTCCAGTCGATCGATATCGATCGACTACAAGTCGTGATTGATCGATTTGATCGTCGATCGCCAAATTCGTCGGAAGTGTTAGATTAGGTATTATTTGTGGGGCCATTCCTCACTGCGCATCGGCCAGTACCATTGTAACCTTAACCTGACGCGTCACACAGCGCGACACGAGACAGACCCGTGTCCTTGGATGCTTGTCCAATGCTCTCTGCTCAAACATATTCAATTCAAGTAAACCTCATAGATTTGACACTTGCCAACGCGGTAGCCTACGGTCTAACCTCGGGTACTCTTTGTGGGACTCAGTCATTACCGTACCAATATATCATGGACTCTTTCGACGAAGAGGTAGAAGATGCCACCACCTCAATCCCACCGCCTTCTTCTGAGCTGTCAACCAGCTCGGCTTCGACTAAGTATGCACCCAGCAAGTTTCCAGACTACGAGGCTTGGACGATTGATAAATTCGAGCGTTTCCCCGGCTTTACGATATGCCATGACCCTTCTCGGGAGCGGACTTGGTGGCAATTCGGGTTTAGAATGAAGGATAATCGATCACAACCTCACAAGATTGTATGGATATGCGAGAGGTGTTTTCTTCGTAATAGGCTGAAGACTACAAATTATGTCTTCGTTGCTTCTACGGCAGGAGGTATCGTCTGGCATCTGAGTAGGGAACACAAGGTCGTGGTTGGTGCCATCCCCGCGCCCTATCCCATGTTGCTCGACGATAAGCACTGACTTGTCAGCCGCCTTGTGGAAAAATGACAGGTCCAGGTTCTAGGAATGGAGGTACACAACGGAATCTACTCGATATGCTTCACGCCGATCCCACGAATCCTCGAGATCAAACCCTTGTCAGCAATTTGCGTTCATTATTCGACCCCACCGTGAACCAGCTGCTCCTGCTCGACTGGCTTACGTACCATAACCTCCCCTTCAATCTAGTAAACTCAGAGCGCTTCAGGCGACTCTTGCTCTACAATAACCCTTCTCTCCGGGAAGAGCAGATACCAAGCGACAGGACTCTCGTGAACCTTCTAACAAGTGAGTACAATCGAGCTAGCCAGGAAGTTCGCGTGCTTCTTCGAAAAGCGAGAAGTACGGTTCATTTTACCTTCGACGGTTGGACTTCCCGACAAAACGCATCATTCCTTGGCATCAATGCTCATTTTATTGACCGAGATTGGAAACAATGGAGAATTCTTTTGGCGTTACCACCTCTAAGGAATCGCCATACTGGTGCAGTGCTTGCGGATGAAGTTGCAGACACGATTTGTGCCTTCGACCTTCAAGATAGGTACGCAACCATGACCAACGACTCCATCGGTTAGCAAGCCGAGCCAAGTATTCTAACTGTTATTCGACTTCAGAATCGGGTACTATACGTTTGATAACGCTGCGAATAATGATACAGCTATGGAAGCACTCGCCGCTGAGTTCGACTTCGACAAAGATGAGCGTCGCATTCGCTGTGCCCCTCATTTTCTGAACTTGGCAGTCAGGGCTATGATGTATGGAAGTAAAAGCGACAACTTTGACGAACTGCTGGCTCACTGGGGCGACAAGGACTTCATGACGGAAGAGGACGAGCAACGCCAGTTATCCGACGCCATCAATGAACTTGGGAAGGACGACGACGACTTTGGCACGCCAAGCATGGAAGAAGACTTGGAGCTTGAGACAGCCCCGGAACATAATCAGGAGCAGTGCCAGGTCCCTGAGATTATCAACGCTGAGTAGATGGACACATACCGTAAGTATGGGCCATTTGGCAAGCTACATAACATTGGCATCGCCCTTCGAACGAGCAGCCAACTTCTAGAGGACTTTTATGAAGCTCAACGACAGACCGCGCCAACCGAACCTGTACTTGCGTGGATTCAAAACGTCTGTACACGTTGGCAATCCGATGAGGCGATGGCCTCGCGCGCCCTGCTCAAGCGCTCGGCCTTAAACAGGATGCTCTCCATTATCGAGGAACGATGATCAGCCAACGCGGTAAAGAACAAGACAGACCGGCAATATTGAAAGAAACTCTCTCCCTTGAGGAATGGAAGGTTATTGCGACAGTTCAGAAGATCCTCCAGCCGTTCAAGGTCGCCTCAAAGCAGCTCCAGCGCGAGGGCATTGCTGGTAAACGTTCAACATCGGGAGGGTTCGATGAGTATTTCCAGGTGGTGGAGATACTTCTTGACCACCTTGAGCTGGCTGTCAAAGGGGTATTAATTGAAGAGAATGATGATCATGTTATGGAAGAGGTTCACCTATTCGATGACATGGATGCGAAGACCCGGAGACTTTTGAAAATTTACATTAAACTCGGATGGAAGAAGCTGAACTGCTACTATGGCAAGCTGACCTCAACCGCCTACGTAGCGGCAGTTGTATTTCACCCGTGTAAGAAATGGCGAACACTAGAGCAGCTTTGGAACCAGCTCCCGTCTCGTCAGACGTCGGAGTGGAGGAAGACTTATGAGGAAAACCTAACGAGAGTCTGGAAAGAGAAGTACAAGAACATGGGTCATGGGGTAGCTTGCAGTGCTGTTTCAGCTACTGAGAGCAATAGTGCCCTGGACTATATTGAGCGCCGACTAGCGTTTAGTCGATCACTCGTCCGGCCCGGCTCTCAAGAACGACAAAGCAAACGGCGAAGGCAGTCAGCCATGTTGCCAGTACAAGACGAGCTTGACCAGTACTTGTCTGAGCCGCCAGTAGACAACATCGCGTACAAAGTCGATCCGATTGCTTGGTGGAGGGATGTCGGAGCGGTGCGGTTTCCTCGGTTATCTTTCATGGCTGTCGACTTTCTCACCATTGCGTCATCTTCTGCTGAAACAGAGAGATTTCAGCAGTTGCGGGAGGATGGTGACACCGCTTAGGTGCCGCCTGCGACGGCATATTGTAGCCATGGCCCAGTGTCTTCGTTCGTGGAGTAAGGCTGGGATCTACCAACCAGCTCTGCCCCTTGGTCTCCTTGAAGACCCTGCTCGATATAAATCGATCGATTTCGAAGCTTGCCAATTCTGCTGCCGCTTATGGCTTTGACAATTCTATTCGTGGTTGGAATGCCGAAGTATGTCTCCTTATCTTTTGCAAATAGCTACGATACTAATGATTGTGAAGAGTCTATAAATGGCCGAGGCCGGGAATTTCTGTGTCCCCAGAAACATCACCGGCTTCTATGTCGTCATGTTCTCAGCCTCGATACCTGCCGCACCTCGATGCCCTTGCTCCTTCTAGAACGAGCAAATACATGAGGTGGGACATCATGCACCATGTACACGCCTCCTGGGCTGTACCGGCCTCAAACATGACGTGGTATATCTTTGAACGTGTCACTATTCGAAGGCACCTACTAACCGCCATGCTCTATATTCAGTGCTATTTGTTTGTGTGATGTTATGGATACGGCCATGGTTCGCCAATTGGACTGTCAGCATATCTTTCACTCCAACTGTATCGTGGCCTGGTACCTGGCGGCACATGACACATGCCCTACATGTATGCATAACTTTGTCATCAATTATGGCACAATATCAAGGCCACAACACGCCCATATCTAGAAATACTAGGTAGATAATATTTAGATCTCACACCCGGATCTATCCTGCGTTGCATCGACCAATTACACATCCTTTACCGTCTGCCGAATATGCCAGCTGACCCAGTCATGATGTCCGATCTATGAGTCAAATCTAGTGTTCTTGAATCACCGGGTTGAAAGAAAGAGTAAGGTTCATCCTCTCACCGGCAGTTAGTTTGAGTCCGGCAAATGATATTATACCTTGGTCTTAAGCATGAAAGATGTGCAGCCACGGGGATTATCCTCGAGCTACGGAGCAATTGGTCTGCTATTCTACGTAGGTGGTGGACATGGGTTTGAGCGTACTTTACGCAAGACACATATATAAATTAGCTGAGTGGTTCCTCTCACACACATGCGCAATAACCTTAACTATTTATCTCCACGTGGTTATCGCCAACCTCTAGCCTTTCTTATGGTTCCTTCTCAGGCCTTTGTTAAACGTATCTCATCTATCACTGACTCATCAACGTTTTATTTAGATCACTCAGCTGAGTAGACAGATGTCTGTTCTCTTCCTCGAGAGTGAGGACGCGCTGCCTTGCGGCATCCAACACTTCGCCTCGACTGTAACCAAAATCCGGAGCTTCCGGGTCCCCTTCGCCCACGGCCTCGTCCCTCATCTTGCAAGCCTCGAGCACAGCGAGTAATCCCTCAAACCTCAGTTTCAAGCGTGTGCGATACTGCTTCTCCATGTTGTTATAGCACTCCCGTGCTTGAAGGACATGTGCAGGAAGTCCGGGTTTCTTGTGGACTTTCTTTAGTTTGTGAGATGCTGAGCGCATTTTCACTTCCGGTGGGGTCCTTTCGAGTTGCTCCGAAATTCCCGCAGTAAGTGACTGCGGCGGGACTGTTGTCTGGCTCATATCGGAACCAGCTAAATCGAGTTTATGTGGGGAATTTTTCGGCTGTGGCATTTTCCCGCTCCGCATAAGCAAATCGTCATCCCCAATAAGTCTCGTCAGGCAAGAGGGACCACGGCTTGGTGCTTGGGGGCGTCAAGAAAGATCCTGAATCTGCTTGGAGCATCACGGCTTGGGCCGACTCGGATTGGAAAGGCGACACTGTTACGGGAAGATCGACGTTTGGATGGCTCGTCCAACTTGAAGGATCTACAGTCTCATGGAGGGACAAACGGCACGAAACAGTGGCACTATCGACTACCGAGGCTGAATATACAGCACTCTCCCAGTGTGCCAGAGAATTGGCCTGGACTAAAAACCTCTTCTCTGAACTGCTCCTTCCGCTACATATGCCTATCCCGCTGAACGGCGACAACCAGGGTTCCCTAAAGCTATGCAGAAACCCTGAGCTTCACCAACGGACAAAGCACATTCCGTTAACCGAGCACCATATCCGAGAAGAAGTTGAAGCTAGGAACATTGATGTGCAAAACGTCAGCACACATGGGCAGGTAGCAGACGGACTCACTAAACCATTGAACGCCGTCAGCCATGGTCACTTTCTAGAAGCAATTCGAGTCAGTGCATGTCCGATCGAGAAAGCAGGTCGTATTATTTGGAGTACTGAAGTCCACGATGACTCTGTGCCCTGAAGACAAGGTGGATGGGGGCGTGTTGGAAAATCCGGGGATCCCCCTTCCCTTCAGGATTCAGACTAACAGTCTGAAAGTCCTAGATTTAAAGTTTAAAGTCATAGATGAAATCATTTAGAGATATAAACCTGAGAAGAACTCTCATCTCAATAATGAACAACCAAGTTATACAAAAATATATTTTCACCCAGCACTACTGCGCAATATAAACAACACCTCGTGACTATGACAGGATCTTGCCGCGACGCTAAAAATCGAGAAATTCAAGCTTAAGTACAGAGTGCAATGTACTGCGGGGCGAAGTGGCTCTGCCGCTAACCCAATTTAGCACACTTGCAGTGATTTCGGGGGTGGTTTGCAACAGTCACCTCTATCCCTTCTATTGTCGAGGAGCTCCGGTCGGGCCACAGCAGGGTTGGGCAGCCAATAAAAATGCATCGGATTAAGGGTACCTACCCCTTCACCTATTTTAGCCTATGGTAGAAGTACCAGCAATCTCTCCAGTTACAAATCGCTACATCACACTGCTCACATCCCCCAACTGTCTGGCGCCTCCTTTTATTACGACTGACCGGCGCCAAGGGCCTCCTTGAGCTTCTTGACCTTGGCTGCCCTAATTGAAGTCCCTGATAAGCGTGGCAATTCGACTTTTTTCCCTCTTTGGACGTGCTTATGTTGTGTAATAGGCGTAAATTCGTCCCCAGCTCGAAAAAGCGGCCTCGATTGACTTTGCGGATGGAAGGCTTCAGGCTGGCGATCAATTCAACCATCAACTCAATCTCGTCAATTTTATGGAAGTTGAAGTCACGTGCATCAATTCAATCAATCCCATTTGACACTCGCATTGATTGTTTCAATTCCACCTAGATGCTTTCAACGTTGACCATCGGTTGAAACTGTCGATAATGGCAGTGGTTCAGGGTAGCGCCCAGTCCGTGTAGTCCCATAAGACGCGTCCACAGGACCCCTGCTAGTACTTTTGCCCCGTATTTTTGATGCACGTGCCAACTGCACCTAGCATTAGGGGTTTATGAACGCGTCTCAGCTGTCGTCGCGCTCTATGACCCTTGCAGGAAGATCATTACCTGCATTCCATTCCTTTCCTAACCTTCAAATGACGCCAACGTACCTGTCAAGTGCCAGAGTCCCGACTGCAGCGCACCTAGTACTTCACCTAATAACTTGGATGCTTCGCCAGTCGATTGGAAAGCCTTCCCATGGCACAAGTTTCCGGGTTTCTCGATTTCGGAACGCGTTGGCAGGCACACTTCGTGGGTTTGGCAGCACGGCTTTGACATTCAAGCCCGCGATTCTCCCACGAGGAGGAAATGGGTTTGCAAGCATTGTCCCCGGAGGGTCAGGTCCAAGGTGACAGACTTCACTGCGGTTGGCACACAGAATATCGAGAAACATCTGATCAGGGAGCACAGACTTGTCGACGAGTCCGAGAGGAGGAAGCCACCTGCTCTTTGGAAGGGAAAGCAGGAAAAGACACGCCCAAGAAACATTGTGGGAGGAAGAGTACAAACCGCTACCGACTCTTTCGAATTCGAATGAAGAACCCCCATTCAAGCGTTTGAAGGCAATGAGTGCACTCGAAAGGCACTGAGCTCACAGGACTTCGTCTCTGGTAGGCAGGTGTTCTTGGGAAAGTCCACGGAGTAGGGGCCAAGACGAATATGATCACTGGCTGTCGAGTGCCGACTCTAGGAACGACAATCTTGTGACAGATCCCATCCAATATTGGTGGGAAAGGCGGAGAGACTACCCTCGATTGTCGCGAATGGTCCTTGACCTACTATCAATACCGTCTATGTCGGCAGAGTGCGAGCGTTTGTTTAGTGTTGCTGAGCAAATGGTACCACCGCTGCGGACTCGATAGGAATGGCACAGACACTGAGGTCATGGGTGCGGAATGGCCTAGTCGACGCGGCTGATAGCTTGATTGATGTGTCAGAAGAGGTTGGAAATAGCGTTATATGGGAGGCAGAGGAGGATGACCTAGACGCTGGGAAGTGAGCATTGGGGGACTCGACGCGCGTGTGATATTCAACATATTCAATTCAACGCCATCAATTCAATCTGGAGATGCAGTGGTTCAACTCCACTGGCCAAATGCTGAGTAAGCTTTCAACGCAACGCCACGCGAGGACGAAATTGATGGAATTGAATTGATCGCCAGCCTGGAGTCACCTCGGGTACATAAGGCGAAATGCGACAGAATTCAAAGGGCTAGAGAACAAGGCCACGACGCGAAACGAGAAAAGTTCAAGTCGATATGAATATTTCATGAAAAAAGCAATATAGTGCGGGTCTTAGTTTGCGAGTATCTTCATGCCTGGCCGAATCCGGTGTAATTGAAAATTTGGATTTTGTGTGGGAGGAACGAAATTTTGGTTATGCATTAGGTGGTCCTGGATGGTAATGAACAACAATGTCCTCATCCGAGGTTACAGAATAACCCGCTATACTATATTTCAGCTATTACGAATGCGGTATCATCTGATTCCCAACCGTCGAGTACCATATTTGCAATCAGGAGATTGTGATCACATGGCGGACGCCATCATAACCAAAGCGCAACTAGTACGAATTAACCTATAGTATACATTGGTCACGACTTTTACAACATGGTACCTTTCGATGGAGCTGTTATATAATTCCCCCGAGCTTTTCGAGCAGCTCCTCTCGTCACTATCTCCTCAGTGCCCACAAGCCTCAATCCCGTACCCCGCCCCATATGACCCTGGTCATGACGACAGTACAAGTGGGGTACGGAAAGTTAGTTCTGTTGAACAGGCGCTCGGGTCTCACGTGCAAGCAGGGATACTTTAAGATTACAACCGAAATGGTAAAACCTCTAAAGGGGCAGAATTCAACAGAAGACAAGATGAATATACCAATCTGGATCAATGGACCGAATACACGTAATGTCTGACAAGTTCAATGAAGCAATTTCGGCCAAAACACCATACAAATTATTTTGAAGTTATCAATGAATTCTCCGCCAATTCTAGAAGAGATACATATTATCAACACCTATGATGACAGTAGCTTTATTAAAGAAGATCATAGTCGCTGTATACACCAAATGATCCGAACTGGGTAGCTGTTTTTCCGGCCGAAACAGACTGTGGCACCAAATTCGAGCTCTTTGTGGATAACCTCTTCTCGTCGTCAGATCTCTTCCGCAGCCTTCACAAGCATGGCCATGGGGCCACAGGCACGGCTCGCCCTAACTATGGCATCCATAAGGAGCTACAACAAGATAAGAAGGCTGATGGGGAGGGACCAAAACCAGCTATCAAGTCAAGGTGATCCTAACCCCTGACAATCAGATATAGCGTCAGACACTTTTTATATGTGAGATCCCTACTGATTTGTCTACGTGCCATACTTCTAGGTCAAACCGATAGCTTGGAAAGATAGCTGCCTTGTGTTGTTCCTGACTACTGTGTTCACGGGCGACGAGCGAGTTGATCGAAAGAGGAAGAGGCCGTCTTCTAAGAAGTTAGAAGCCAAGCCGATACAGCTTTTTTCTTTTTCTATTTGGTGACGAAGCTGTCAAAGTGATAAAAGTCCCGACATTTGCTGCTGCCTACAACGACGAAAAGAATCATTTTGATCGAGGTGACCAGTTGAGATCATATCATGCCTATGATCCTCTCCGCCGCGGCCCTTGGCGGGCACTTTGTTGGACCTTTCTTCTTGATGTGGTCCTTATTCATAGCTATATTGCTCAACTACAAGGGCCCGGGCCAAATTAGAAGAAGTATACGACAGAAGCAGAGTGGCGAGCGTGCATTTACAACGCCTTATTCAACACATATCATGAAGAAAGTTAGTCAAGGAAGAGGTATCGCGCAGAGAACGAATCCGACCCTGGAATACAGCAAAAAGAGTACCTACTTGTTCGCCGGAAGATATGTCGGATTGCTTTGCTTGTCAGGGCTTTCGACAAGGCTAAGTGAGGTCAAAAGGCCAAAAAAGGGGGCCCTTTGGGGAGGATGGCGGTAATGCAAGAAGGGGGCAGACTGATTATTGGTGTAGCGTGTGCAAGGTTCCTCTTTGTAACAACGGGAATTGCTGGTACTTCTATCATAATAAGAATTAGGTAGGCAATAAAGTACCACTTGTTTGAGGCATTTTAATTGGACCGACCCCGCTGTCAGTACGGGAATTGAGACTTGTGGGCACTGAGGAGATATACATCTTTATACTGGGGTCCAACTGCAGTATCACTGCTATAGCGATCGCACGCCCCATTATGTAAAATACACAACGTGGCAACTGTGACATTCGCTTATCATGCACGTTATAGCGTTACACCGGGCGAACGGTAAAGGTGGCGTCCAATAGAATTGCGCGGAGGACGTTTCGACAGCTCACTTTAAGCCCCCTGGATTTTTCGCTCGAAGGCAGTCCCTTTGTGCTGAAGAAAGAAGTTAAAGGAAGGGTCTCTGGGGTGTGTTAAAATTCTGGGCTCCTTTCACTGGTAAGTAGCTTGACAAGTTGGAGAAGAGAGTCGCTAACCTAAAAATCGAGTATATTTAACCCCTCTGGTCCCGCCTGCAGACAATCTTTACTGTAGTAGTCGACCTACCTCTCCCGCCTCATTAAACCCAGCAAACATGACCCCATCACCTTCAGCAGAGCCTGCCAAGCCTAAGCGAAAGGGTATGTTGCGCTTTCCCTTTATATATTGTTAGTCTTGCTTCATTGTTCTCATGTCATAGATCTGCGGCAGATTATAGTACATAGAAATAATGCGAGTCGAGTCAATTTACTCCTTGTGCTAACACAAAATTATTCAGGCACCCGAAGAATTTCTACCCTTACTCCCTCCCAACTCGCCCGAAAGAGAGCCAAAGATCGAGAAGCCCAGAGGGCCATCCGTGCCCGCACCAAGGAGCACATCGAGCGGTTGGGCCGCGAGTTAGCGGCGCTCAAGCTGAGCCAAAGCTGCGACCAGACCGTCCAAGAGCTATTGAACCGCAATAGGGCGCTCGAGGAAGAGCTGATGCGACTCAAGGAGAATATGAGAGTGCAAATAATCTCATCACTTTACTCGGCTCCAGGTCTGAATTCACCCCAGCTCTCGTTGCTCGAGAGTTTCTCATCAACGTCGACATTCAACGACAACCTCGGTACTAGTAGCGATGCCATTCCTAGCCCTCGTGGATCAACGTTTCCTAGCGACTACTACAACTTCCTCCCCGACTACAGCCAACAACACGTCCCCTTATCCAACAACTGCGAATCCTTGGCAAGCACCGTCTCCTGCTCCAGTCCCTCCAACGTCTCGACCCCATCATCATCAGTTGACTACAACACTGGATATATCTCAATCAGCTTGCTCTCCTCGATCCTTCCCTCCAACCCCAACTCCTCAAGCATCAGTGTTATGTTTCACAAGGATGTTGTCGAGATGGAGTATAACAACGTGGGCCTTCACAGTATAATCACCCAAGGGCTTCCTCTACCCGACATTAGCGAGGAAAGTAGTAATACTCAGAGCCTAGACGCCGGATTCCAGCTCAACAATACTTCACTGCAGTCCGGCACTCCCCATTCTCACCGCTACATATCGCACCACTGCCACCAGCACTCCGCCTGGAAGATATAGCCTATGTATTACCCTCAGGCGCAGTCGTCGGTTCACTGAAACTCTTGCCACGGTGGCTCAACCTGTATACCCCGCTGATTATGCAGCTGACCTGCCGCCTCGATGAGTTTTGGTCAGCTTCGTCCATAACTGCCGTCGGCAGGGCCAGGCCAAGATCTGCTACATTTTAAGCTAGACTTGCAGTCTCCGTTTCGAGATAACGACGGCCACGAACAAATTACATGCTCGCCACAGGTTTGACACAATCCTTTGGCCGCTATGGGGTAGAACGCGTCGCAGGGAGCGCCATCCTTGCGCATAACCCCCGAGACGCCATGCAACCCATATCCACTAATCTTGTATTCGCACATGACCGGCTGCAAATCACAAAGTATATTTTTAGGCTTGAAATTTCATTAGCAAGGAATTACGGCCTCTTGTGATAGAGCTCACCGAAACCTAAACCTAAACATTCCTAGTGACGGGTTGAGTGCTACCGGTGTTTATCGGTGAACGGTGATCGGTGAACGGTGAACTGTTGCTGTTGAAGGGTCGGAGTTGCGACGAAGGCGGCCATCGCTTTTGCTAACTTGTGATGGAACTCAATCCGTTTGACGGTCGACAGTGAGAGAGAACCTGAAGAGAGAGCCCGAGGCCCCGACGTTACTCCTGTTGAAGATTACAATTAATCTGAATGATCATGTTGGCAAAAGTCATTTTTCGATGTCATGTTGTTAGACCACGCAGGGATGCCGAGTGCAGTTAACAACTGATTTGTTATTATTTTCTCCTTGCAGTCGAAGGACCTTTGAGGCCATATATCTTCGACTAATTCTTCCTAGGACTTGAGTCCTAGACTCCTAGAGTCCTAGATGACAGTCCTACGATTTGAATTTTAGGACATCAAGCTTTAGCTTTAATCTTGAACCTTGGTCATGAAGTTGAGGGGGGACGATCAATTCTTTCAACACTAACCAGCAATACTTTGCCAATCCTGGATTGCTTACAACACACATCAGTGATAGGAATAACACGCAGTTTCCTTGTGACTTCATTGTAGGTTACCCATGTTGGAAAATCCGGGAATCCCCCTTCCCTTCAATATTCAGACGGTTAGTCTGAAAGTCCTAGATACTATCATCTAGAGTAATATGCCCGAGAATAACTCTCAGCTTAATAATGAATAACCAAGTTTTACAAAATATATTTTCACCCAGCACTACTGCGCAATATAAACAACAACCCAAAGGCTGATTGGTATAAACAGCTACGTTGTGGTTTGACTGATTATCTGGAGAAGGACTAACAAGACTACAATCTTCGTATTGGTATGAATGGGCTTTGGATACAATCGGGGCATTATGTATGTCCTTCCTGTAGCGAGTCGAAGAGAAAGCCCTACACACGACCTGGTCCTTTCTAGAGCCACTTGGCACACCACTCGGCTGCTTTCATGAAATAATCTTGTGTATTCCAAGCAAATGTGGGCGTTGAGATATACCTTATAAGGGCTATAATGTTGAGAAGCTTTCAGAATAGACCATGTAGAAAAGCCACACATTACTTATTTGATAGCTTATGGTGCATGCCCAGCATGAAAAGCAGGTCGGCAGAGAATACCGCGAAGATTATTCTTATAGCCGTCCCGATTGGGAAACTGAAAGGTAGGCATGGGGTGAGAGGACTAGGAGTACATGGACAAAAGATTGAAGCCATCAATTTAATGGTAGCTGTCTATTGATAGCTTACAGTCCATAGGAGTTTTATTGAGCAAGATTTATCATGACAGTATCGGGTAAGGTCTTGACTATATTGTCTATCCATTACGAGTTGTGATAGTCTACACTGCGTAGGATAATACCGTGATCTATATACTCATATACACTAATCACGAATCGGTTTAATAGTTAGAAATCATCGTTTCGTTATAATTAGTCGTTTAATACATTGGTCATTGCGGTTTATATCCATACCCTATTATTTATGCGCAAAGACACTAGCATCTATATGCTCCTTCCCTAGGTATTCTCGGGCTCATCCTGCGCGTTACCTTTCTCGGGGCACACCACCTCATGGTGAAGGCTCTCATTCTTTACCTCGCGATTCTTCCCATCTTACCGTGGCTGGTTAGCGCTCTCATCAACATTGCTGGTGTTTGGCACGGGAGAAAATGGGCCAGATATCCGTTCCCGACGCGGATGCTGACTCCCAGTCCCGATTCTACCTATATTAGAAGACTTATGGGCCAGCGACAGCGCCAAGTCACCAGAATCGAAGTACTTTCTAGCCTGTAGTCGATATTCAGGTCAGCTGGATCCATACCAAACGATACACGGAGCGGGCTATATGCTGCTTGTACATACGTCCAACTGGTGGTGGAGAAGATCTTGGGTTGGTGGTTTTCCGTATATCTCTTCGAGACGCTCTATCCTATTATCATCAAGCTGCCTGGCCTAAGAAACGTATAAATTATTTCGAGTAAAATTTCGAATGGACGTATCTGCGCACCTTGGAATCTACCTCATCCTAGGATTCCATCTGTAGGTTTTGGGCTGATATCTAAAACTAAAGGGCGGACTAGAGCAAGGAAATGGAAGGGTTGGTGGTTGATGTGATCAAGGCCGGACGTGTTTCTTAGACCCGTGTGGGGTTTAAAAACATTCTTATAGGGAGACAGCCCTATCCTATGTCACCCCTTAGTTCGATTGTGACCGCCTCGTGTCTATCCTTAAATCAGCGAAGATCTGTACCTGGACCTTCACAACTGTCGCAACCATGTCAGTTTACCACAACTCCCGCTTCATTGCCATGGGATAAAGTGCGTCATTTTGCCACGATGGCTTTATCTTTCAGTGTTAGTCGTGAGAGCATGTTCACATGCGTACTTCCAATCTTGGAGAATATCGTTTAAAGCTTCGAGATTTAACACTGAAGCGGATGAAGAGATACGTAGGGTGCAGAATCGAGATCCTCGTATCGTTTCAAGACATTTGGGGAGAGAAGAGAGAGACTTGCATTGCCCTGAATTTAGAAATTTTCCGTTAATAATCCTGGGCGCCTACTAAACTCGGGCAACGCGGGGTAACATCGAGTAAGACGCGGTAGAAGGCCAGCGCTCCCGATGCTAGTGGTGACGACATGGGGGGCGGGTCTCATCCGTTCATGGTTTAGGGCTGTTGACAAGCCGAGGTAATAAGAAAGGTTCAGGCAATGATACAATACCATCATCTATGACATATCTCCTGTCTATGCAGGGTCAGGCTGACCTCATGACCCCTATGTCATGATACCTGACGTCCATTTTCACATGGAGGTTCCCCTCCTGTCAATGCCCCTCACACGTTCGATGAACACCTTGTCGACGGTCTTGGTCGCACTTTGACATCTCAAAACTTCATCGGGGGCATGCGATGATGAGTCGGATTGAGGCGACTGGCGGCATGGCCGGGGGCGTGGGGAAGCAGACGAACAAGTGGCCCAAGGACGTGGACAGCGACAATGAGTATTCCAAGAACGAGAAGCCGGCTCAGGATCTTCTCAAAATGAGGACCATGATGCTGGTGAATTCTGCTACGGGTGAGTCCATTATTGGATAAGAGCGAGCCGTGATGGTGGAAGGACAGAACTGCCTCGGGCCTTTGAGTGATGTCAGGGGCAAGAAAAGCCATGGCTACATGAAAGAGGCTTTGGTGTAGACACCAGTGACGGAGGGTATTCTAGTGGCCTAACACCTGCACCCTCAAAGTGAAGTGACAGGTGATTAAACTTTCTTGGGGTGTTTTTGGAACAAAGTTCACAAGCCCGCCGACCCTACCCTTGAGAGTTCTTGATCCAGGCTCTGTCTAAGTAGGGGCCATTCTCATACCGGGTGCAGATTAATACTACCCAGAGACGTTATTATAGGCGAATGAGGATGATGCCGCGAGAAAGTCGATCCAATGAAGATGTGTAGGTGACAGGTTGGGAGTGTGTGTTAGCGTCATTTCGGGAATGGAACTTGTTTCCATCGCCTTGTCCCTCAAGGTTAGTGAAGTGCAGGTGGGCTAAAATGACAAGAATCACGCCACAGATCTGCCAGATATAACGAATACCGACGCCAATCTACCTCGATATTTCAGCCAAATGTATACAAGACCCTTACTCCAAGGCCAACAACCACCCGTACCCCAAACACCAGCGCATCCCCGTCCAAAAAATACCACCACTGACTAGACCACAGACGTCGAGTTCGTGCCGAGGATACTGGGAAGCACAATCGGCGGGTGTCATGCGCCCGCTCGTCAACGTGATGGAGGCAGCGGCGCTCGGCGTACGCAACATGCAATACGGCGACTGGCGCGACGAGCGGGCAGGTCGGTGACACGCTGGGCAGCACCGGCACGGGCGTATGAACCAGAGAGTTTGGCTCAACAACGTGGCCGAGGGTGTGCTGAAAGTGGGCGAGTGGAAGGGCCCTAAGGATGAGCTGGAGGGGTGGAAGATGTTCTTTTCTTGAAATTGAGAGGATGAGGTGAGGGAAACGTTCACTCTATACTGTATATAAATGAACCAAATTAAGCAGCCATGTAATTAGATTTATTGAACCTAGAATATAATCGAACCACACAATACTTCTAGCCATCTTCAATATGGTAGCCGTTATTCCTACAGTTGCATCCGACGAGACTGGCAATCACTCGCCGCCAGTCACAGACTTGCCACTGGGGCTCACCTTCCTCGCCATTTTCATCCTGGCACTAACATGTCATGTCATGTGGGTTTCTCTACCTCGTAATAACTTTGGTAATATATACTGAGGTACATCAAGCTCTTGGCTTCTCACATCCCACGGGCATCCAACACAGGATCCAGTGGCCTCGGACCATGAGACTGTCCAGCGACGACAGTTTTGAACCGGTGATGCTAGACCAAATTTCCCCTGCACGAACTTATTGGCAGTGGAAGGCCGAAATGAGTGATGTGGTGAACACCGCATCCGGTTTCAATGCCCGGTGAGCACGCAAGTCTAATACTATGTCAAACCCATTTTCTGACTACTTCTCAGTGCAATTTGTTTGGAGCCAATGGCGGACAAGGATATAATCCGTCATTTACAATGCTGTCACGTCTTTCACTCGAGTTGCTTCGGTCAATGGTTCTTTAGGCGCCACGATACCTGTCCTATATGTAAATCACGGATCATGCCGCATAGTTAAACTCTTGAAGGATTGCCCAAGTCTTATACACTTCGGCAATATCAATTGGACCACTCCCACACAATTTGTTACGGCGTGGAATTGTAAGCTCTTGTGACTTTTCCAGCCCTGTGTCCGGCGTCATTTGTTTGCCTCTTTCCAGAGATGATTTCTTTGGCATGGAGAACAGCGGGACAGTGGGGTTCGATCAAAACCATCATGACTCTCGGTCGTCCCGCCCGATAAGTAAGTCAAAGGTCTACCACCTCAACGTGGCCATTCCTCACTACACTTAACCGTTTTAAACCATACCGTTCCCTAGTTCCCTAATCAATATGGCCATCATCAAGGAGAACATGAACCACTGAGTTGCTCAGGCATCCGTGAAAGGCCACTTACAGCTCGTTTGTAGAGGAAGGTTAAACTCCTCCCGAACACAGACCAATTCATCTTTCCAGTGAAGCAAGGGCATTATGAATCTATCGAAAACCCAGCCCCAGTTAACTCTGTCTATAGATGCTCCCCACCTCAGATTTATGCGATAGGCCAATCAAAGTCATCCATTAAGACTTCCATTAGTGAGCTTACCCCCCAGTAACACGGTCAGACTGGCTAAAGAGAAAGGAGCTTCTTTAACTTTTACGCCCCGTCCTAGCGACATCAAACCGCGTCAGTGCCAGTTTGTTTACCTCTCAGCGCGTACCATTCCTCATGGATCGACGCCTAACCCGATGGAATCCAATGACATTATGCTTCCTTCGCCTCCAGCCTCTGCCTTTTCTTTTCTCTGACCACCGAGAAATTTGGCGAGTCAATTCGAGCTGACAACGCATACGGCATTGCCAGACTACCCTACCGTTGCAGATCTTCCACGAGCGATTTGGAGGAACAAACGATATGTTTTGGAAGAGCTCTTATCCCGGAAAGGCTCGAAGGGCCGGAAGAGCTGGACCAAGCGCCATTGGTTTTTTCCTCGTTGAGGTTGACACTAACGATAGTCCGTTGAGTCCTTACTGGGCCTGTCGTTTGTGCGACGCGAAGGGTCAGCCCGAGTTCTTCGCCGCTGCTGCTACGAGTTCGGCAGCTGACCACCCCCGCAAGTATGTGAATGTGACGTCGCGAGCTTGAGCACTATTGACCAACGCCAGGTCTCACAGGATTTTCGAGAGCAGTCAAGCAGCTGATCCAGATCTGTCAACCGATGAATCTGAACGGCCTAAGCGACGACGCTTGCAGTACGGTACTGTGCCGCGCGCCAGAGTCAAGATGATCCGAGAACTGAGCCTGGGACTTCTGATCAACACCAATGTTCCTTTTTCTTTCTTTAGCGATACATTCTTTGAGCAACTCGCCTGGCAACTTGACCCTCGCCTATCTGATCAGATACCATAGAGCCGGCAATCGATGGGCCGTTTGCTGGATAACATGTACGAGTCTAAAAAGTATGATGTCAAGCCGGAGCTCTCAGATGCCCTTACCAGATTCCATCTAGGGTTCGACTTGTGGACCTCACCCAATCGGCACGCTGCCATGGCAGTCACAGCTCATTTTCTTGACCGCCAGGGCAAGCACCAGTCGTGTCTTCTGGCACTCCGTCGCCAACTCGGATGTCACAGCGGGGAAAATCTCGCGGTGACGCTTGGGCAAGTTGTGCGTGAATGGAAGATAGAGGATCGAGTTGGAACAATGATGTCGGATAACGCATCTTCGAACGACAGCTGTCTTCTGAACTTTTGCAGAAATCTCGACGCAGAGATGGGCCCGGCGGACGTTCGGGCCAGACGCATGCGCTGCTATGGGTAAACCTGGTTGCTCGTGTTTTCCTCTACGGCGAAGATTTCGAGGCTTCGTAGCCGAATATCACGTCTTCAACTTCCTCGGTCGCCACGAGGATGATCTACGATACTGGAGAAAGAAAGGGCCGGTGGGGAAGCCCCACAACGTTGTCAAGTACATCGGATCTTCCACTCAGAGGTGTGAGCTCTTTAAGAGGATCTCAAGCGAGAATGACCAAGCACAAGAATATCTCCTGGCGAGTGAGTCGACAGCAGAACTAGAGGTCGTTATGAACAACGAAATAAAATTGATCTCCACTTATCTCATGATCTCTCGAGCGCTCGTCAAGCAAGGAGACATCAAGACGTTCTTAGTCCATCCAGCGGTGGAGAAATGGCTTCCCGAGGCCGACGTGTTGAAGGGGGATGACTGGAGACCTTTGGCAGATATTAAACATATTCTTGAGCCATTCTATCTCCAAACTAAGAGAACGCAAGGCTGGGGCAGCGAGTGAGGTAATGGACGGCTTTGGAAGGTGATGAGAGGCATGGAATACTTGCTGGAACACCTTGAGAATCGGAAGCTGTTTTATCATGCTGTTCTAGACGAGGTAGCTAGAGAGAATACCAACTCGTAGGTCGAGCTAGCCGGAGGGCGATCAGACCGAAATCGGCAGCTTCCTGCTAGATTTAGTGGTTGCGAGATGGATATGCATCCATGAAAGTCAATGCAAACTTTGTAAAGCTCTTTGCCAGGTCGTGGCTCGGGACAATGTGATGATGGATCAGGCAAGCCATCAGGATCATCGGGAGTTGACATGGGAAAGGATCACCCACGTTATCTAAGACTCCATCATCACCGCCTGGCAGAAACTCGATGAATACTATATCAAGCTTGGAGTCTACCTGGATTGCTGGTACTGTTGCAACCGGCCGGTGGAGGAGCAGCGAGGGGCAATTGTTGAGACTATAGCATCCCCAAGCGTGCCGCAGAGAACGCCGGTAGACAGTATGTTCAAGCAGTGGGTGAAGAGCAGGACAGCGAAGACTACGGTGATGGGAAGCAAGCCTGAGCGGTATCTGCGGCTAGAGCCGCAAGAGACTGAGGAGCCAACCGAGTGATGGATGGTTCACCAGGGACAATTCCCGATGGTAAGCCAGTTGCCTCTTGATATACTCGCGATACCGGCGATGGCGACTGATTGCGAGAGGTCGTTCAGCCTAGCCAAGTTAACGTTGACGAAGCAGAGGCTTTCGATGATGACGGTAACATTGGAGAAGTTGCGGTGCCTCAAAAATTGGGTCAGACATGGTGCTGTGAAGCTGGGGGGCGACAACAGATGGGGGAGACGAGGTCCAGTTGGAGATTGGAAATAGCAGCATGGAGGGTGTAGACGGTAAGATTTGAAATATTTGAATTGTTTGAATAAATATTTCAAACAACAAATCCAGCACTGAGGGTTACCAAATTTCTCAAATATGACCCCGGAGTTGATTTGTTTGATTTGAGGGCAGCGCTGATGCCTATACAGAAATTGCTTCGCAGCTAAAGACAACTAAATGGCAGGCCCAATGGGCTATTACGGCGCCTTCTGAAACCCCTCGCCGCCAGTCAGGGCGCCCTTCCCTACTGGCTGAAGCCCAGGCTAGAGAATTTCCTTCCTTCCTTCCTTCTTTCCCTCCTAGCTAACCGGTTCTTAGGTTGATGGCCTCATCACATTCGTATGTAGCTCCAAAGCAGCGCGCTGGATGTCATGCCAAAGGTTACCACAAGCACTAGGTTGCAGCTGCTCTTGGTATGCTATCTGCCATGCCCTCAGCCGTGCTGACTTTAAGAGATATATTGCACGGCGCAAGTCACTAATTACAGAGGCAAATCAACAGAAACGGCTAGCCGTTGCTGAGGCCCATGTCGGCTGGTTCCTAGATCAATGGAAGACCATCTCATGGTCCGATGAGACTTGGCTTACAGCCGGAAGGCACACGCCAATATGGATAACAAGAAGGCCCGGCGAAGAGCTTGACCCAACCTGCATTATTGGACGGGAACAAAAGAAGTATGGCTGGATGTTTTGGGGCTGCTTTTCAGGGCTTATAGGCCCGGGCCCCAGGTATCTTCCAGGAAAAGGATTGGGGCCGTATTGATTAGTATTCCTACCAACAGCATATTGTCCCGATTGTTGATGGCTGACTTCGTCTCTATCCGGGAACTAAGCTTTATTTTATGCATAATAATGCCCCAGGCCATAAGACGGCTCTAACTATTAGAGAGCTACGGGAGAGAGATATTGAAGTTATAGAATGACCTCCTTTGTCGTCCGATTTGAACCCTATAGAAGCTGCTTGGAATAGGATGATGGACTATCGCTGTGCACTTTCCAGAGACGATGTCATATGATCGGCTACGGATTGTAGTTAAAGAGGCTTAGGATTCCCTTGAAGCTTCCTTCTCTGATCACCTTCTAGCTACAATGCAAGAACGATGTCAGGATGTTATTGATGCAAATGGAATGTATACAAAATAGTAGAAATAGCTTAGATTGATGGTATATCAAGGGGAGAAAAAGATAGCCTTTTTTGACCCATCTGTGAGTGGAGCCGGGATTAGAAAACCTATGCCTGATACCGTAGCAGATTCTAAAGTGTAAATACTAAGAAATTTGAAATTGTGCCTCAAACCTATCTGTGCCGCATGCTTATCATATACGTTATCAAAAGCCAAACTTAATTGTCAGTTTATATATCCTGTTCAGGGGTAAAGACATTATGTAGATTATAGTTGACAGCTGTTTTAAGTAAGCTCAATACATATACCTTACCGCCGCTCCATGGGTTAGTTGTTTTACCCTCGAACAGCCTATCATTTTCCTTTTCTAATGCCAAGATACGATGTGTCGCTGTGTCCAAAACTTCGCCTCTGCTCAAGACGTATCCTACCTCTGTTGCTCTGGCTCCTCTCAGGTCATCATCATTCGTGCGTGACGCTTGCAAGACGGCAAGCAAGTTCTCAAAACGCAGTTTCAAGCGTGTGCGGTACGGCTTCTCGACGTCGTTGTGGCATTCACGAGCCTGCAAGGAAGGCGCCATTTTTTTGCGAGGACTCTTGGGTTTGCGGGATGCTGAACGGAGTTTGACGTCGGCGAACCCGCTACCGCTGTGTTCGTTCTTGATGTTGTCGATGTTGGTGTCGTCGCCGGTGCTAATGCTGCTGTGGCCCCCTGGTGATGGAGTCTTGTCTGCCGTGACTGATAGGCTATGATTTGGCCGTTTGTCCGTGTTCTCCGTGCTTGTGGCAGAGCCAGACTGAAAAGGGTGTTCGCTTGTGGCATTGAGGGGGCTGTTGGGCTGGGAGAGGAGGAGGTTTAGGATGTACTGATCGGAGGACGAGTAGTCCGATGTGGGCTGAGGTGATGAGAAGGATTGATTATTATTTACTGTGAAGTGGCCGAGAGCATGTATTTCATAAGGAGTGCCTACAACACAAGCTCATGTAATTCATCAGTACAGACGAAGCATCGATCATGCTGTGGCGTATTCCGTACCTGGATCCAGAGTCTGGTTCGAGAGTAGCTGTGGGTTTGGCTTTAGCGATTAACGAAACAAGGAATTTCGGATGTTACAAGGCCAGGGTGAATTAATCAAATTGACAAGTAAGTGAGGGTGGAAACAGAACGACCGTTACGCAGCTGCCCTCAGTCGTACTGCCGGAGGCGTTGACTTACCTCATACCGGTTGTCTCCTTGATACCAGCCAGGAAGAGTAAGCTCGTTGGGGTAGTCATAGCTAGCCATTCTGGGTCGAGCGCAGTTTTCTAGAGGCAATTCGGATCGTATCTTACAATGGGATATTGAAAGAAATTGTGCGTGTACATGCCAAAGTTGGCGATATTTCAGTAATATTTATTTTACGAGAGCACGTCGCTTAGCACCACCACTCCATTGGCAATGTCAATCCCGAGCGTACCCGCAAGCGACTTTGTAGCCCGCCGAGCGAGTGTACCTTATCAACAGTACACACTCAACCCACCATCAGAAGCGCCTCAAGATTTGCCGTAGTAGCCGTCTAGAAGCTATGGCAAAGACAGGATGGTGCCACAGCAGGAGCTGGATGTCGATGAGCACGATGGGGACTCAATCGGCTTGCCATTCGTCCAGTTGCAGACGTGTCCCTCGAGGCAACGGCATGGAGGAGATGAATCGGCTGGATTGGTCCGAATGCTTCAAGCTACAGACGATACTTTGCGCCGACACGGAGCACCAGGTGTTGTTATTCCTCACGTGTAAGATGCATGTAATTTCGGTTGACACTGTAAACCCTTCAAGCTCTGCCTCAATGTTAAATGGAGGGGTAAGAAAAGATAGGAGCATCTACATCCGGTCAAGAGCGCTTGACCTAAGTTACTGTTTCCATGGCTCGCTTAACTTGTCGGTGGTTCGGGGATGCGGGGATTATTACCTACGTAAGTACTGAGTAACTGAAGGATAATCGAGTTCTGGGCCTGTGTGCTGGTGACATTATTGGCTACACGCTGCCTTTGGTGACGTGTTTAATCCCCCAGTGCCGTATCATGTTGCATTTAGGGATTAACGCACAAACGTATATTAGTCAAGGGCTTGACCACAGTTTACAGTACTGTCATTTGAAAGATTCGTCCTAAGAGAAGGTCCCCTTAATCAACGTAAGGATTCGGAGAATTTGGTGCGGGTCGCCGGGGATCCAAGGACAATCTCCGCATTTCCGTCCATATCTTTGCTACAGCGAAATATCGATCTCAATTCTGATTCGTTGTCTGCGCCGAGGAGATGCCTTCAAGGGTCTATTATCGAGACTGACCAACTGCCATGGCATGTGGCTGGTTGTACCAATCTCAGTCTATTGACCCCGCGACCCTGTATGCTGACTGTGAAGGTGTCGGTATAGACTTTCATGATCATATCACACCCGACCAGAGCCGATGCCGCGTCAAACTCACCCCAGGCTGTTATAGCAACTAACAGATCATAGCAATCGCGCCTGATGCCGGTACCCGCTGGAAGCTCCGCATCGCTATCCCTTTAGTCGGCATAGCCCTTCAGAGCGGTCACAACAGGGGAGTCTAGCTAATCAGGCAATACGCATCAAATGTATATAGATAAGCCCTGTAGTCACAAATCTGTGAACTTATCTACCTGCGATAAAAGTCGAGCTATTACAGGAGGGTGACAAGCCTTCTAACCCTATACTGGGCAAGCTCTTGTAACCATACTGTACGTGGGGGCAAGTGGGGCGAGATACCTGCTGAAGGGCTATGCCGACTAAAGGGATAGTTCAGCAAATTCTTAACCTAGATTCGTGAGGATTTCCTCCCCGACTGCGTGGTGTTGAAGAAATGGCGAATCGACTACTTGCTAACCGCGACGCGTCACCAGTTGGCAAGCGTTGGGCTATCAATTTCGTTAAGCGGCAACTAGATCTCAAGATGCATTTTCAGCGGAGATATGACTATCGGAGGGCCAAATGCGAAGACCCAACTATGATTCGCGACTGGTTCAGGCTCATACAGAATGCAATCGCGAAGTATGGTATCCAATCATTCCCATGATATAATGTCAGGTGGGTCTCGGTTTGTGTCCGCTGTATTTCCTGTCTAACCTGTGCGTTTTCTCTGGGGCCTGGGCTTATGTCGAATTAGGAATAGACCAATCAGTGACAAGCCATGACAGAGCATAGAGTTAGGGACCGAATTAAGTGGATATAAACATGTCACGATGAGGTATTGGAGAAGCAGGCATAGCATCAGATATGGCAACACTGAGACAAATTGTACTAAGCTTCCCAAACTTTAAATCTGATCATGATTCCAAACATAACCACGAAGAGTATCTACTGTTTGCCACTGTTTCAAAGCAGCGTTTCGACAGTGTTTACCTACATTCATCGTTTGTGGAGCCGGTGGGCATGAGTGGGCGAGGCACCCGCCAGCTTGTAGAGTGGCAATGCGAGGTCTCTTGTGGCGACCGCGTGGCTCTAGGGGTATAATGCCCTAACCTTGCTACTAGCCCTATGCTCGATAAGATGAGGCGGGGGTCAAGGTGCAAGACCCTACCTACAAGCAATGAGGCTAGTTGCAGAGGGTTTTCTCTTAAAAGATGTAGCTGCATCTCTCATCTAAACCATCCTGTAGCTGTCACTAGCGCAATCCTGTACTACTCGCTCCTTCAGCCGACGGTGCCGCTCTGCTCCCAATCCCGCCTACGTTATTAGATGTCCTTACGGTCATCGTCATACCGTTGCTGTCTTTATACTCAGATATTATTCGTCGAGCGGCATTCCCGCTTTGGCTACGGCCTCCCTCGATCATATCCAAAAGGTCATTACTGCCCATCTCGGAGCCTACGGCTATACGACCTCGCCAGTTCAACGGGGCTGCTCACCAGCTCTGGAACCTCGTCGGAGCCCTAGATCATGGGAAACACCATTGTTCGAGCAATAGACTAAGCCAGTCTCTTCCGTCTAGCGCAATTCATACAGCAAAGCAAATTCGTTCTTCCAAGCAGTGCCGGCAAATCATCCGCCTCCTATCAACTCTCCCTGCGCAATCAAAATGCATCAGGCATCGTCGCGCTTGCTACGCATGGCGGACGATAGCCGACCGTTCAGCAAGGTATGTACGATGGCTCTCTACTCTTTTGACACGCCTGCCTGTCATACTGCGGCGAAGCATAAGGATGGCCGCCACTGCCATGACGCTTCTCGAAACCTCATTCCTCGCTATGATATTGGCCATTGGCTGACTCGGTCACCCAACAGGACTTTAAGGATATCTTCTCTACCCTCATCGTCAGTCTGCTGCCCCTCTCGGCCCACCGCGTCCGGTTCATCAAGGTCGAGTACACCTTCCTCTCCGAAGAAGCTATCAACAACCTGATGTGTCTCAAATTCTCCCAATCCAACCATCTACCCGACCCTAAGGATTCCTCTCGCATTATCACCACAACCACTTCTACCACATTCTCAATGGCCAAGGATGTGGCCCGCTCTATCTGCCAACGCTTTGTTGAAGCCCGGCTTGTTGAATCGGCGGATGGTAAACACCAGCAGGTGTATACCATGGCGGGATCCGTTTGGCAATTGACACCAAAGGGAATCACTGTATTGGGCCGTTTCTGCGCGAGAAATGGCATTCAGCAGAAGCAGGTATCAGAACTTACTCATCTCAGAGCGACGCGGCTTGTTCTCCTTGAACGAGATTCGCAAACTGACAAACTTCACCATGACCGAGGCACCCTCGAGATCATCTTTCGCCGGCTCGTCGGTGCCGATAGCTGCGATGCTATGTCGGGTGTGACCGCTGCTGATTCAAGCTCGATGCACGAATACAGGGATAATACCACCAAGGTCAAGATTACTGCTGAGCTTAAGCTTAACGGGAAGACCCACCGCGATACCTTCACCGGCAAGGCTATAAACGACTGGTTAATGAACTATTCGACCATCATGGAAGAGCGTGAAGCCGTTGCGGTTGCCACTCTTTTCGTGGCTTATAATCTAATAGAGTGTATTGCCGAGGACGGGACATATACTTCCCAGAATCCCAGCCCCGGGAACAATGTCTTCCAGCCTAGAAAGCGTGCTATCTACCAATTAACGCAGCAAGCTAAGGATCTCATTAATGGCTCAAGGCCACCAACACGGTCTTCGGAGAGGGGGGGCAGCGCTGGTTTCCAGCGGAACGGTATCTTCAAGGATTCCAATACGCAACGACTCGACAAGATCCTGAAAGATCCTTCCGTGCGGCTTCTCTTCTGCGAGCACTGCCGAGACACATATTGCGAGGAAAATCTGTCCTTCTACCAAGAAGTGGATAAGTTCATACGAAATTGTAAGGTGGGCACGGGCGCTGCCCATGAGGAGCCCAACATCGCCGCAATGGACGTTATGAGTGAGAATATAGCTCAGGCGTATAGAATTTATAATGCTTTCCTTGCTGCCGGCTCGCCTTCCGAGCTCAATATTGACCACCAGCTGCGGAACAGCCTTACCACCCGGATGACGAAGGCTGTGAGTCAGGACACTATCATGATCGACACTCTTCAAGAAGTTATATCTCTATTTGAAGATGCCCAAAATGCTGTCTTCAAATTGATGGCTAGCGTAAGTTTGGTTTAATACCCACCTCGCAATCCCAAAATGGCCGCTCTCGGGATCTCCGACCAGACGCTAACAGAAACAGGACTTGGTGCCAAAATTTCTGAGCAACCCCAAGTATGAGCAGCAATTACGAGGCTACAAGCTTGACCTAGTTGGAAAGGGTCCTGAGCGGGGCTAGGGCTATCAATGCATGGGCGGCACCCAGAGAATACGCGTTCACAACTGGGAGATCTTCGTAGTCAACTAGCGGGAGGCAGTTGGTCACCTACGCATGTGATAGATGGTACCATCCTCCTAGTGCCTCAAGGGATGGCCAGCGCAAGACTACTACCCGAGGAACGAACTATCCGTTTTCTATTATCGCCAAGGAATCACGGGATAAGACTACTTGGTCCTTAAGGCATCGCCCGGATAGACGATTTGCCTCACGTAGCCACGAGTCAAGCCTGGATCCATCTGCTCATCCAACACACCGGAAACTATCTAGTAAGGAGAAGTCTACGGTTGCTAGCCTTGCAAGTGCTGGGGTGCCTTCTAAGAATATCAGGGCCTATATCCGTCAAAACCCAGATTCAATTCTACCACCGAACGGCTTTAAGGACAGCACTGCTGTCGGACAAACTGTCGATGAGATTTTGCCGGTAGTCTCTTGGCTCGTCGAATCACGCAGTGGAACTCCTGTTTGACCATCCGAACCTCGTGGTTGAAGTCGAGAGGGTAGATTCTTCTGATTGCAGAGGCAAGGTCGTCCAACTCCGCTGGTGGGCGAATACGCGAGGGGAATTTCTATATCACCAAGCTCTACGATTTCGACACATCGTTTGAGTTCATCATTTGTCGTTACGTGGATCCGACCAGGTTGCATCGGGGCTGGCCTGGTGTCAGAGAGAGGCCAAGCTGTGTGTGAAGTTGTCGGAGCTTTTCGCAAGGTGGTCCTCGACAGAGGCCTCAGCGAGAGGGATATTCGTAAGGGCAAGACCAATAGTATGTCCATGCGGAGTTATTGGTATGCTTAGACTGTTCAGTATGTAGAGGTTATTTCCTGATACCAAATCTGCAATTTCTTGGCCGCGGTCGGTGGCGTGGCCCGTTTGCCAGCTATGATGTCTGGCATTAAAGTAACCAGCAACGAGGCATCATTCTGGAACAGCCCATCATAGCAGTATATCCAGGGCCTCCTTCTTGCCATTCTGGCAATAGAAGTTGACTATATTCATGCCGTTAATTGTAAGCCAAAGCGTATCTCGAGTCTGAAAGGACCGAATCTGATCTGCCAGAAGCCTTAGGTCTCGTCGGACATGTGTCATGACTCTAGGCCAAGTGTCGTTCCTGTCCCACGTTGCGATAGGTGTGAATGTGTCATATGCCGGGTGGGTTTTGGCGAGACAACGAGTGCTTGTGAAGGTTGTCCATGGCTCCTGCAGAAGGATATTATCGTATCGTTCGGAGTCAGCTAGCGCCAGGGCGCAGTCGTGGACCAGAGGGATCTTGCCGACGTTAGCCTGAAAGATCATGAGTGATTTCCTGTCCTTCTTCGTTCCTGCGAGTGTCTATTCTTGGTCATGAGGATGGGTGATATAAGGCGATCCTGTTCCTTTGCTGGATTCGCCTGTTGTAGTCATCCATGCCTTCACTCTGGGGGAAGGTGCTCATAGGCTCAGGAGCGGGTTGGGCCTTGGCACGAGCTTTTGTTTTCCTACCGTTATCTTTTATCCCCGCCTCCTTCTTCTTGCTGGAACCACGCCTTGTAGACTTGGTAGCAGCAGGCTGGTTTGTGTTTTGCTGGTGCTTGTCGGATTGAGTCGATGAAGAGCCGCGCCGGCTTTCTGAGCCGCCGGTCGACATCTCTGAACAGGTAGACTCGGTAGCTGGGGACGGAATGGGATACCCTTGCATGGAGGTAGCAGATGAGGCCCATTGCGTTGAATATTCTGGTTTGTACGTGTAGTAGTAGGTGCTGCTGTCGTTGTTGAATTGGGGCTCTTCTGGCGCGTCAACATTGGGAACCAGCCATCTCGGAGGATTTGGGAAAGATAGTATCATCAAGGAAACACCACTGCTCCCACCGCACTTGTGGTAGGGTACCGTATGTGCTCATTGCGGTGTGACCTTGGTTTATATAAGTCATGTCTGAGCGCGACAGTACAGGCAGGAGAGATATCTGATGTAAAATCATCAAAGGTTGATACTCCATTCTTTGGAGGAGGATGGCCCGCATGGTAGAAGTTGAGGAAGACACTACCCATTACTGTTGTAGCAGTTGTTGTAGTAGTAGTAGTTGTTGTCGTAGTTATGTTACGAGCTCAATTCACTACCGGCAAAGAGAGGTAAGAAAAAAGAGCCCATGTCAGATGGCGACAAAAGCTGAGAGCTGAGTAGTAGAGACAAGTAACGTCGAAGCTAAAGTGGATAGCCCGGACAGGTAACGTCTTGGTCCCGGGGCCAGGTGGCATTTGTACCTGGTGAGGAGAAATAAGGGGCCATTAATGGTTGTTGCACCAGAGAATAAAAACATTGGAAGCATGGGAGAAGCTAACTTTGAGAGGGGGCCAGTTTGCAGGAGGGGATCGTCTCAAAAACAAGAGCTGCTATTGGCTATACAATAACGGACTGGCTTCCAAAGCCTACTATTCGTGGACTGCCTCGAGTGGATGTGATTGGAAGACAAAGAAATCAGCTGGGGAGGTGAGTTGGTCAGGTATTGGGGAGAAGAGACACAGACGCATGCACAGACACTAGGCAAGTGCAGACCAAAAGGAATTGGTACATTTAACACCGCTGATCCTGCCCGCCGCCAACCTTTAGTCCACCTCTTGCCTCATCATACACAATTAACATGATCCGATCATTATCAGCAGAGCCCGCCAAGCCCAAGCGAAAGGGTATGTTGCCATTTCCCTTTGTATATTTGTTAGTCTTGTTTCATTGTTCTCATGCCATGGATGTCCGGCGCATTGTAGTAAGCATGAACAAAGCAAACCAAAGCAGGACAACCTACCCCTACCATAAGTTACTAATACAACATCATTCAGGCACCAGAAGTGTTTCTACCCTTACTCCCGCACAACGCGCCCGTAAGAGAGCCAACGATCGAGAGGCCCAGAGGGTGATCCGCGCCCGTACCAAAGAGCACATAGAGCGGTTAGAGAGCGAGTTGGCGGTGCTCAAGAGCAAGGAAAGCCGTGACCAGATCGTTCAAGGGCTGTTGCGCCGCAACAAGGCAATCGAGAAAGAGCTGATTCGACTCGAGCAGATTATGAGGATGTCAATCACTTCGTCATCTTACTCTGCACCAGGTCTAACTCTACGACAGCTCTCATTGCCCGAAGAGCTCTTAACGCCATCAGTCTACGATGGAAACCTCAGCACTGATAGCGATGCCATTGATAGTCCTCGTGGATCACCATTCTCTGGCGACTACAACTCCCTCCCCGACTACAGCCAACAATATGTCCCCTTATCGAACAACTGCGAATCCTTAGCGAGCACCGTCTCCTGCCCCATTCCCTCCAGCGTCTCGACCCCATCATCATCAGCCGACTATAGCGCTGGCTATATCCCAACCAGCGCGCCCACCTCGGTCCTCCCCTCTAACGACACCAGCTCCTCAAGTCTCAGCGCTGTGTGCGACAAGGGAGTTGTCAAGATGGAGTATGACGAGGTGGGCCATCACGGTACAATAGCCCAAGAGCTTCCTCTACCCGATATGAGGCATGGCGAGGAGGTTAGTCACGTTCAATATCCAGACGACGGGTTCCGCCTCAGTGATCCTCCACTGCATCCCGGCACTCCCTATTCTCACGCCTACATGCCGCATCAACAGCAGCAGCAGTCCGCCTGGAACCTGTATCCCATGTACTACCCTCAGCCACATTCGTCGGTTCATTAAATTTCCCCGGCGGTTGAAACTGGCATGTACCCAGTATTATCATGCCATTGACGTGCCGCCTCGATCATCTTCTGATTGGCTTCGCCCAGAACCGTCGCCAACAGACCCAGGCCAAGGCGATCTGCCAGCTTCTAGAACGCGTATAACCCCGCTCCCCATGTCCTGATTCTGTACCCTGCATGTGACCGGCTACAAGCCACGAAGTGTGTTACTCTGAACTATTTTTTAAGTTTGAAGTTGCATTAGCAAGAAACTCCAGGATAGCTTTGATATAATTGGCCGAACTTTGACCTCCTGAGACAGTAGGAATAAGCCATCCCGAATTAGGATGTTGATATGCATGCTGCAAGTGTAATGCGCAGGGCTAGCCTGAAGGTAATATGCTGCCACTGGTCATGTCTTGGTCTTGAGGGGTTAGTTACTGCCGTTTATTGATGAAGGCTGATTGATGAACTGTTGCTGTAGGAGGGTCGGAATCGGCCGGAGGCGAAGGCCGCCACTTCTTTTACTGACATGTGACGGAGCTATATCCGTTTGACAGTTAAAAAAGACCTCGGACGTTATCCCTGTTGCAGATTACAGTTCATTCTCCGCAGAAATGCTACCCCAAGATCCAGGGGAACTCTTAAAGCACTAACGTCATCTTGCTAGGGAGAACTTGATTCCTTTCGCCCAGGCTGGCGGTCCATTCCATTTCCATCCACGCAGCCTCTTGTAGGATGGATGGACGTCCATTTAGTCCCACCTGAGATGGAATGGATGGAAATGGACGCTAAGAGTGGGCCCGTGGAATGGATGGACGTGGAAATGGAAATGCGTGGACGCTATAAAGGTACAGTACACGTGATCCTCCCACCCGTTGCCTCCCGGGCCTCCGCAAAGCTCGTTTCAGCTAACAGATCAGTCCCTGGCACCTTTGCAACCTCAAGGAGCTTCTCCGTGCTCTTAATATAACCTCCGCAATGCCATGATCTCACCGTCTGTGTCATCCCGATCATACTAGCGTCCAGCCTGGCACGATCGTCTCGAACCATTCGACCGCATGTTGAGAAGAGTCTCTCAACATCAGCAGACATAGGAAGGACAGAGAGCACATCGAGAGCCATTTGTGACAGACGTGGATACTCTTCTCGTCTCTCATACCAATGGCTAATAGGATCTAGGATATTCTGGTCGGACTTGTGGACGTCACGGAACCAATCGCTGTATTCGTCGCCAACAGCATGTGTAGAACTGCTAGCCGCATCCTCGGCTTGCAACAAGGTAGTCATCAATGAAGGTGTTTGTAATAGAGTCGGGCCTGACCATATTCTCCACGATACTCGTCAAAGGGATTCCGATATATGCGCCGCTTCTTCGTGGCTGGCTAGTTGCGTTCTCGATCTCGAGAGATAATTCGCGGCTCGTAGTGAGACCAGTATAGTTCTTCTACAAGGGACTTTGCAGTTTGGATCCAGTCTGGGCGGTCCGCCCACACGTCCTCGAAATATCCCCAACGATACGCTGGGTTAAGTGCAATGGCGCCATAATAAACCGGCGTCTCGTCAAGCCGCGAGTAGTACTTGTCAAGCTTTTTCCAACAGAGGTTAATGTAAACCTTGAAGTGCTCGGAATCGGGATATCGATGGGCAGCAGCCTTATATACCTCCATTTTGCCAAGGAGGTATTCATAGCCTAGCAGGGTATCCCACGGACATCCATATGCCCCAACGTATCCTTCTGTTGAATGTTGGAGGGTTCACCCTCAACTTCAGGATTAAGGTTCAGAATTAAGGTTTGACGCCCTAAACTTAGATCGTAGGACTTTCATCTAGGACTTTCTAGGACTCAAGTCCTAGAAGGAACCAGTCAAAGATATAAGGTCTCAATGGTCCTTCGATTGCGAAAGAATCAAGAAATATACACGATTCACCTTAATATCTGACACCTTCCTTCCGCTTGCGCTGCTGACCGTCGCCTTCAAGAGTAATCAAGACGTGCTCGAAGTGTTGAAGGACCACGTTAAATAAGGAAATAATAGCCCAGTCCTTCTCCTCGAGTTTATTCTCGTCCCTAAGGCAGAGCGGCATCTCGCTGCTTGACTTCTTTCCCCTCAATACCAACCCCTCCCACTCGCTCTTCTGCGCATACCAAAGGTCCTCGAGGAAGTCTTTCAGGTGAAGGGCACGCCGAATCATATAAAGGGTGGAAAGCCAACGGGTAACCACATCAATGATAACATCTAGAGGTTTCTTCGCTCGAACCACCGGATCGTCAGACTTGCTGTACGCGGTAAGCTGAAGAGACCGGAGGAGATTGGTAAGCGAGTCTGAGCGGTGGATCCAGAAGATGAGGTTATAAAGTTTCCCAACTGGTCCTTTTCGTCGCCATAGCTCGTGGGCCTTCGCGTCAAGGGTCTCGTTCCCTTGGATATCATCCTCGAAGGCCTCGGAATTATGGCCAAAAAGAAGTGCTTTAACGGCGAGATTGAGGATATGGCCAAAGCAGCGCAATCGCCGAGTTTTACCCTTGAAACCGATCGCTTTCCCAATTTCTTCCATCGCCGTGTCGCTATTGCTGGCGTTATCAAGTGTGAAATATCCCACCTTATGGGTTATGCCGTAGCTTCGAAGGACCTCGACCACGTGGGTGGCGATATTGTCCCCAGAATGGCGGTCAACAAGCTCAGGAAGGCCAAGCACAAGCTTTCCTGGCTGGCCAAGGGCGTTGAGAAAGTAGCAACAGATTCCATACAAAGCGTGGCGATTATTGGACCTTCAACCATCGAACGCAATATGAAGTAACCCTGGAGCTGTCGCTAATGCTCGCTTGATCTCAGCCTTGTTTTCCTCGTATACCTGAAGAATACGCCTACAGACGGTATTGTGGGTAATATGCGCTTCGGTTGTATTCACGAGTGGATTGAGATATTCGAAAGCGGCGCGGAGGTATGGATCTTCAGTCTGTCGGAAAGAAGAATTGCTGTTGATAATCCACGAGACTACCAAGCGCTGGAAGACTAACCGGTCAAAACGGCCAATGATCTGGTTTGCAATCTGCTGCTCTCGCGCATCACGGGTATTCAACTTCATCATCTCGGCGATATTCCTCGATGGTATCTTCTTTGCTTTGCTAGGCGGCTTCCGTCTTCCGGAAGGGTCACAGACCTTGTGGTCATTCCAGGGATGGATCTCCGCGTTCTGCGTACCACTCGAGGCCGCCGAATGAGGGTTTGGCCTGCGACTGTCAACACAGACCTTGCAAACCCATCGCCGCTTTGTATCGTCATCGCTCTTCTCGATATCGTAGCCGAATTGCCATATCCACGACGATATAGACGCACAGCGCTGGGATTGCGTGTAGCCAGGGAAGTCTTTCCAAGGGAAGAGGTCCCACGAGGTCTTCTTATCCCCTTGGTCTGGCGGCTCGAGCGCCATAGAGCTGACAATTCGACTCTCAGCCATTCTACGCGGTACAGAATGCAGTTGCATGGAGACGCTCGAACGCGGTACCGTGACGCGAAATGTCCACGACCCCATGGCTGTTATGTTCTGTTTAAAGATACCTTAATTTGTATGTGAAAATGCCTGGTATATAGGTACTTGCGATCTCTACCGACCATGACCAAGTTAGTCCTCCCTGAATTACAGGGTATTCTGGGGACTAGGCTAGGAACCCCCTACCAGTCCATACCCCTGCTTCCATTTCCACCTAACCATTCCACGGAGCCCTGGCGTGGATGGATGGATTATGTAACGGCAGCTCCATGGAGTGGATGAAAATGGATGCACGGACCATCCATTTCCACGCCATGGATACGTGGACAGTGGACGTGGAATGGATCGCCAGCCTGGATGAGCGCTGCACAGCACAGCCTCTGGTAGACAGACCAGGCTTCAGCTGCTGAAGATGGGACGCTGAACACTTGGAGAATTTGACCTTCAAGCAGGACTGTCACAGGGACAAGCGAGGCTGGGAAAAGTGGCAAGGTGTAAGGACTGGAGAGGTTAAGGATGTTAAGGGTAAAATGTGGGGAGAACAATGTAACGAGATGGCCCTATGAGGCGTATCCTCCCGGGCGTAATAACTTCATTCATTTCGTTTAGGGCTGGGGTATTGGATGGGAAACGGGCAACGGGCAACGACCAATAAGAAAGCTTGGAAGACAGTTACAGCGATGGGACCGGATGTCAAGTGGGTTTCGTCAGCAAGATGGAATGTCGATGGAAACGTGTGGACATCGTCGGGTGTGAGTATTCCCCTCTAGAGCTTTTGACATAATGGATATGCTAACAAGGCTGGGGCAGGTTACTTCTGGCTTGGATCTAATCTTCGCCTTTATTGAAGAGATTTATGGCGCGACTTATGCGAAGGACCTTCAGGGGACGATTGAGTTCATGAGAATGGATGATGCGTGCGATGATCCTTTCGCTGAGGTGCATGACATTCCACCCAGTGGTGACTGTAGACTGGTAAAAGTGCATAGGAGCGAATATTATGTTCGGCCCGTCTATTCTAGATTATTCGCTAGTTCTTTCGTCAAGCCCATAACTCCCAAGTCTCAACCACGACTCCTTCAACACAAATTACGTCAGCTCTAGTGCGCTACTAGAAACATCAGACATCAGACGGCTTTCCTTCCTCCGCATTCTAATCATCTTGCGAACAGAACCCGCAGTATACATTGCAAATACAATGATACTGACAACAGCATAGGCAATGATCAGACCCGTAGAAGCACCTGATAACTGCAGACCAATCCCACCATTAACGATCCCAATTATCATCAAAGCCCGGCCGTACCAGAGATGGGCGTGGCTAACGGCGGTTCGTCGTTCGTATCTGAGGTAGTTCTTGTGATGCCACCATCCTAGGATTGGCTGTATAATCATGAGGATGCATACAATGGTGCCGAGCTGGACATGAGGTTCGGTGAACCACTAAACACGAGTTAGCAAGTATTGTCGTTCAAAGAACAATTGTTGGAATACATACGTCTCCGCCGCGGTCGGCAGCAATCTTGCCGACACCAAAGCCAGCCCACATGCCGATAAACATAATTATCTGCCATGAAGCATGAACAAGCCACTTCCCCAGCAACGGCATCAATAGGGAACCGATGGGAAATCCTAGTAGGAAAACGACGGACATAATGACACCATGAATCGTGCCAGTATGGTCCTCACCACCACCGCCACCGGCAACAGCGTCGTTGCTGGAGCCTGAGCTAGGCTGAGTATTCGACTTGTATGGTAAAAGGGTTGTTGTTCGAAGTTATGAATGCTTTTGAAAGGTCGACTGAGAAACCGTCGGTGCCGTCGTGCTCGTCGAAGTCAGCACTGACATCGGTCGTGTCCAAAGGACTACCAGTCCTCCAAGCACTGATCCCAGTCACTAGACCCTTTCAAGTCCAAAGTACCTAGGTCACCACATTCTAATATTTGGCCACCATCGGTTTTATTCGAGACGGCCGCTTTCCTTCAAGAAAGCTTGACAGAAACTGCATGCGGGCTATACGTCAGGCCATATTAATGGGCCCATGCCCCCTGTTCTCCGTGGCTCAAAGGTAACATTTCTCCAGAACCCGTGCTTGATAAACGACGAACATTGTAGAGCCGCTCATGCGGTCTCCGGTTCCGAGGGCGATCCATTGGTAATCGGTGGGAGCTTCGAGTCGTAGGAATAACGTGTCAGAGCTTGACGAGGCTGTTGAAGATGGCACGCCCCAGCTGTAACAAATCTTGCTAGAATCTCCATCGCAGTAGGACACTGGAGATGCTGATGTCTTTCCAGCGACTAGATAAGAAGGTTTATGAGATCCTGCCTAATGCTGCATTTTTTGAGCAGTCAGGGGGTCTTACTTAGCGCTAGAGCGCCAACAATGGCTTTTGTCGGGGTGAGCTTCATGTCAATGGATCATGAATGTCTCAACGGCTAATTGTGGCAATGAGTGACTAATGTGTTGAGAAGGTATACTGTGCTGATACTCGAGTAGAGCGTTCTAAAGATACTCGATAGACCATCATGAAACTCCTTTTGGATTTAACGCTCTTTAAGCTTCATTTTTCTGGCCAATTTGACTAACCAACAGTTAGCATACGTAATCCTCCTCAAAAGCCACTGCAAAAATAGCCCTGATCTAAAACCTCCGGGTTCTTTGCGCCAATCACAAGTCATGTAATTATGCTTACGCCTTTCCAGAATGTCGGGTGGCTGCACTTCCAGCCGAAAGTACGTCAGCCCTCCCTTTATCCCAAAATATTCAATCACCTAAAATGGCGGCCGACTACTACAGTAGGAGCATTTTAGGGTCGGATCATGCCCATGCACAGAGATCGTTGCCAAGAGATCCCCCAGTCTTGGCGTCAATGATCGGAAGTTGCTCCATTTTGAGCCTCTTGGTGGTATGCTAGAGGGAAAGACTTACGCGGCCTTGAAATTAATCATAGACTGGACAGGGAATTTTTAGAGACAGTGTCATGGTGTTGGATGCGCCACATGTTTCAGCAGAAATGGCTGCATTCGCGGCTCACCTTGTTTGCCGTACAACCGATATTTATCAGACCTCGGTTAGCTTTATGCATAAGTTCAACACCCAAAATTTACCATCGGGCTTTACATCCTGTCGAGAAGGTTAGTGCGAGAAATATGACGATACTTTTGTTTGTTGCTGACTAGCAAATTGCCCGCACTACGTGTCACTGCTATCATAGCCCCTTCTACATACATCTTACCCGTGGACTAAATGAACCTACTTTTCGATATCACCAGTTTAGAAGCCGGTGTATCAGAGCTAGTGGTGTTAGTTCAGCGGATATTGCCGTGAGTAAAATTCCCCCCCTTTACTTCGTGATCTGATGATGCATGAGGGTACAGTCACACACGTTATTTGATTGGCTGCCCAAAACTTGGTGTCGCACTGAGCGTGCTTAAAGAGTTAAAGTAAAATGTGTTGAGCAGCAGCAAAAATATGCTGATTTTTGTCTCAAGTTATCTCTTATGAATGAATGAATGAATTTATTCCGCCAGGGAGGATACGCCTCATAGGGCCCACGACATGTATGCGTTTTGCTCGTCTCTCGGGCCAAGAGTGGCGGAGTACTTTGCTACAATATTATCATTCGCTCCTCCGCTGGCGGTGTTGCGCACAATGCCACCTATGCCGACTAGTCCCGTTTCTCGCAGAGGCGCTCGTTGCGATGAGCACTTGTCTCATGTTGCTGGTCTCGGTCACGTCGTCACCTGTATCTACATATGCCGCTGCCTCCTTGTCTGAATCGTACTCCACCACCATGTGTCTATGCCACGGTGGTAGTGCATACGGCTCGATCGTTTCCATCCGTTCTATTGCGCCATCGTGGGCGAGTGCTAGTTTCGTCAACGGCGACATATACCTCCGTGTCTCCCTCACCCTAAGTGTCGCCAGCGGGTGCGCCTTCGGCAGTGTTTGCATGTTGACGTAGAGCCGTGTGCCGGCCTGCGCGTGGCGTTCACCGATGGGTAGAATACCAGCTTCAGCTTCCGCCACTGCCATCGAAACCGTCTTGAAGGCTCCTGTGATGGCTTGCACACCCATTTTCTGTGCCTCGTTCAGCCACCTGGTCTCCCTCCACCCGCGTCGGTGGGACCAAACGTTCGAAGCGTAGTATCGTCGGGGCCACCGTTGCTACAAACAACTGTCTCGCCGTCCGGGGCGTCAACATCTTCAGCCTTCGTAGACACATGGCCGCCCGAAGTCCCCGTGTAGCTGCTTCCTTTACGTGTTCCTCATACCGCAACTCCGAGTCCATCACTAGTCCTAGTATCTTGCCACTTTTCTTTGGGATGATCGCCTGGCCTTTGATCGTATACGGGCTTTCATCGGTGCGTTCGTGATGGCGCGTGAAGTGTATGATGACTGTCTTGTCCTCCTCAAATGTCGCCCCGCTTCGTCTTTGCCACTCCAGTGCTCTGTCGATGACGGCCTGGATGCCTACTCGGTTGGCTTCTGCTGTCGGACCCGTCACCCAGGCTGAGTAGTCATCGATAAAGGCGATTGATCCACCTTTTGCATCGATCTTGCATTGCACGAGGTCTGCGTTGAAGAAAAGGAACAGCACCGGTGACAGCGGCGACCCTTGCGGAAGCCCAGCCTGTGGCAGGTCCCGTCGCCCAGAGGTGTAGCCGTTTACCACGATCGTCACGGATCGATTGGAGCAGAAAGCGTCGATCCACTTTACTACCCCCTTGGGGATGCCTCTGGCTTCCAGTCTCTGCAGTAATCGATCCTTGAATACCCCGTTGTATGCTCCCTTCACGTCGAAGCTTATCAGGCTGAGCACCTTCCGGTTGCGCCACGCTTTGTAGATGTGCTCCTGAAGGAGCAGGAGAGCCTGGTCGGCCGATCGTTGCTTCCTTCCGCCAAAATGGTTGGTGGGTAGCAGTCCGAATGTCTCTACCGCGTACGAGATCCGGTCAGCCACGATTGCCTCTAGAATCTTGCCCAGAGTCGATAGAAGTGAGATCGGTCTCCATGACTTGGCTACCTTGTAGTTGTCCTTGCCTGGCTTCTTGAGCGGGATGATTTTCGCGCTCCTCCACTGGACCGGCAGCTCTCCGTCTCTCAGGGATGTCCGAAACAGATGCAACACCCGCTCTCCCACTACTGGCCAGAGCTGCTTCCACACCATCGCCTGCAGTCCATCTTCGCCTGGGGCTTTCCATGCCTTGGCCGCCATCACCTTCTCTTCCACCTCCTCTAGCGTCAACTCTGGCATCGCTACTTCTCGCTGCGCCGGCCGGCGCTCTTCATCCTCGATCACAGCCGGCAGAGGGGGGAAGAAGACGCTGAGAAGCTCCTCTGCCTGTTCTGCCTTGTCGCTCGTCGTCGTTCCATCTCTTCTCTTTAGAGGAGGTATTTTATCACCCATTGCTTCGCCTCCAGGCGAGAGGTACTTGGCTGATTGCCAGATGTTGGCTCCGTCTTCGAGAAAGCTGTCCCAGTGTGCCTTTTTCTGCCTCCTGATCGCGTCGTGGTATTCCTGTGCCGCTTCTCTGGCCTTTTGCTCTAGGTCTGCTGCCTCTCGTCCTCGTCGCCGGCATGCCCTTGCCTGGTTGCGCCAATATGTGTACATCCGCCGCAGTCGGGTCAGGTCCGTCGTCCACCACCTCTTGGCATAAGGCGACGGCTTGACCCGTGGGACCAGGTCGTTGATCGCGTCCAGCACCACCGACATTAGCCTGTCCGTCTGAGCCTGCACTGTGCCGCCAAACGGCAACGCTTCCAGTTTCGTCCTCACCCTCTCCTTGATCTCTAACCAAGGTGCATTTTTGAATAGCAGTCTGTCGCTGGGCGTTCGTTCCGGCGGTGTTGTGTCAAACTCCGTTCGGATCGCCCGATGGTCCGATCCATGCTCTGTTGGATGTATCCCACAGCTCGTCATCTCGTCTGCCAGCTCCGTTGATGCCAGCACCAGGTCAATCGTGCTCGCTATACCCCCTGGGCCTTCCCACGTTTTCGTGCCTCGGGGCAGCAGGCCGTGAAGGCCATGTTCTCCCATCAGCTCTATGATCGGTCCAGCTTCGCCTTGCCTCCTTCCCGTCACTTCATCACCTCCCCATAGTGTGTCATGACGATTGAAATCCCCTACCAAGATCACGTCAGTTCTTCTGCCGGACCCATTGCGGAATTTTGCAATCGCCGTGTGCAGCTGTCCCATCGCCGCTTCGAGTGCCTGCTCGTTTCTCCCCTCTATATATACCGACACAACCAGCACGTCACGCTCAGGGAACCTGACGATCGCTGCCGTCAGGTCTGGTGACGGTATCGGGACCTGCTCTGCCTCCAAGTCCCTCCGTACCCAGAGCATGCTGCGGATCGGCCATCGCGACACACGCGGCTCACGCGTCTTGGTGGGGATCATCTTCGTCCAGTTGCTGTGGTGATTAGGCACCGTCATCACCTGTCCCTCGATTGTGCATGCCCATGGCTCTGCCACCGCCAGCGCTACATAGTCCTCAAGTTCTTTGTCATTCATCATGCTCAGATGCACCTTATCGTTCTTACGCACGTTCAGTTGGTACACTTGTAGCCTAGTGCTCATCTCCTCGCATTTGACGCAATCGACATGCTCGACGGAATGATTCGTGCCGTCCTCCGCATGACACGCACACTGGCTCTGCTGATTCGCATTGTCCATGGTGATGTCCTCGCTCCGCACATCTGCCGCATCTCTGCGCTTCTTTGCAGACGAATGCCTTGTGGCCTAGCCCCCAGCAATTGTAGCATTGCACCACCTCGGCTCTAGGCTCGAACATGCTAGTTCTCGCCGATTCGCCTGCGAGGTGAAAGTATTTGTCTTCCAAGAGCCGTCTTGCATCGCTTTCTTTCGTCACGTAAATCACCATCGATCCGTATGCCTTGCCGTTTCCCTTATCGCTAAGCCAGCTCATCCTAGCAATCGTCACTTCGTTCTCTTGGCCGAGTACTTCAGCAACGCCGGGAAGAAGGTTGTGGTTCGAGTCCAGGACCGCCGACCGGTTAGCCCCATTGATCTTGACCGGGTACAGCCGCTCTCTCAGGAGCTTTGCCCCCGGTATATTTGTTTCCAACACTGCTTGTCGAACCATGTGAAGTTCCGCCACGTTTCTACAGATTACCTTGATGATGTTGGCGTTCCTAGCCCCTCTAACCACCGCTGCGCATCTCCATCTCTCGCCCTCCTTTTTTGTCCTCACAGCGGCTTCGATAGCCTGTCGGACCTCTCCGATCTGCGCCTTGTTTCTGTCATCGTCGCCCACTCCGGAGATGTCTATCATGCAGAACAGATCCTCTCCAGGGGATGAAAGCGGCGGCGTAGGTGATGACACCACCTCGGGGCCTCTAACGCCGCCATTCTGCCCCTCTGTTGGCGACATACGAGCTATGTCTGCAAATGACTGCCTGGGGTTCGTCCGGGCGGAGCCGGCTACGGCGTGCTGCGCCGTGATGTCTAATTTCTCATGGATGCGTTTGAGCTCTTCGGAAGCCTGCACTTGCAGGGGCTCGATATCGCATGGGGCGTGCTGCTGCATTCGTTTGAGTTCGTCAACCTATTCCTGCATCAGCTTTCGTTCCTGTGCGGCTTGCGCCTGAATGCCTTGAATATCCTGTTGCAGCTGCCTAATCGCTTTCTCCTGGCCTTCGATCATTTGCTTGAGCGCCTGTTGCTCCTTTTTCCAGGCATTCCACAGAGTTTCAATGATTCTCTGGTGAGAAGTCGTGATTTCCTTCACGGTTTCCTGCTGCGCCTTCGCCATCTGTTTCATTGTTTCGTCGCGTACTTCGCGAATCAGGGCTTGCATTACTATCCCAACATTACCAGACAAGTTCTCCATTCCTTTCGCTGTTAGCTTTCGTGGCCGGTCTGATTTGCGCATGCTGGAATCCCGAGGGCAGGCGTCCTCAGAGGTCACAACGATGCTGTCCGCAACCGCGTCCATCGCGCCGTTTCGCGTCGCGTCGCGCCCCGCTTGATTTTCCAAACGGCTGCCTCCACAACGTTAAAGATTGTAAAGATTGTACATCTATCTGTGTGGGGTATTCCATCCCACAGGTTTTACTTTAAATCACCCAGCTTGATTACTAAGGGCTGTTGTTCCTGAGGCTCGTTGAGACCATGCCCGGCCTGCGACACTTATCTTGGGCAATTGTGTAGGCAGTTGGTATGCTGCCTGAAGTGTGTTTTGAGAAGTGTTATTTAGAGTCGATGATGGCCATAAGCTGATGCAAATCGCGCGCCCCTACCTCGTTAAATATGATACCCTAGCATAGTACCTTTCTGTCCCTGATTTGAGTTTGCGTGTGATGTGAGTAAAGTTTCATGGTCGCTGAGTCTGTTCTCCCGCCGCCGCTGGCTGTGAGTCATCATTCAGTATGCTAGGCTATAAATAGAAGCTCCCCCGCCTCTCTACCCCAAATCCGTTTCTCCAGATCCACAGCAGACGGAACAAGTCTCATTCCATACCAGACCATTACAGACCTGTCCCCGGCCCCAACACAATGTCTACTCAGGCTTCTCACGTCGTTCCAAGGACAAGCCTTCTGGGCCTTCCCTTGGAACTGCGCGAACAAATTTATTTCTACTACTTCAAGGCAGATGGTGGCTATATCTCAGATGGCGATAAGCTGGTTCAGGCCAGTGGCCAAGCAGCTAGCATGTCGCTTCGGTTGGCATGTCGCTTGATCGCCTGCGAGACTCGACATTTCCCTTTCACTCTCAACACAATCACCTTTTCGACTATTTACAGGCCGGATTGGAGGAAACAGGCTTCTACACTCAAACACATGGCCCATTATCATCTCGAACTCCTACGTGGCATGGTCCTTCGTCTCAGGCGACTTTTGACGCCCGACATGTACGAGGACCCCAGTTCTGAGTATTCCCAATACATACCAATCGTAAGGGAAGAAGTAGAAGAGTTCATCGATCGTGAGAGCCAACTGCCTCACATTTATGTGGACGCACGCATCATTGCTGAAGCACGGGAGTACAGGTATGGTGAAGGATTCAGAGTCGGGGTACCTAATATGAGACTGCGACTAGATGATAACACAGTCTCCCTCAAACGAACAAGGACCTACCTATTGCGACAACTTGCAGAGAAGCACCCCACAGAGTTTTCACAGGCCATTGAAGAAATCTTGCCGGGATGGAACGATTCACATTCAATTGCTGAGTTCTTCGGTCTGGGATTTGATCCATGGGCTATGCCCACTCGGTCTGAAGTCAAAAGCATGGTAGATCTAATGCAAATGACCAAGTATTGGGAGCGAGCAGATGCGTGGTATGAGTTGGGATTTGACATTCCAGGCTACACTGGCCCAAAATACCGATACAAACGGAAGTCTTGGTTCTCAGCCGCTGCTCAGGCAATCAGATTTCTCGGACAACTTTCTCACCAACAGCGCCTCTTGATATCTAAGCTTATACTTAAGGAAGACAGATATGCGGCTGCCTTTCCCGAGTCCCATATCATAGGCATGATTCCATATTGTCGAGAGAATCCGAAGCTCCATGTTGAGCACCGTATAAACCTTTGGCGAAATGTCCTTGCCAAAGGCGATGAGATCAGAATCCAGGGCGTTATGTTTGATGTTGAAGGTCCCCGTCAGGTTTATGACGATACTCCGGAGCTACCTCAAATTATGCCTAGGACTATCGGGAGTACCTTTACCGGCTTTATTATGCATACCTTGGAGGCCTTGAAAGAAGGACTGCCTTCCGAATCGTACTCCTTTATTCTGGGTGGCTATCCTGATCGGAATCGTGCAACGGAGCTCTTTTCCATATCTTTGAAGCCTTATGTCGCCTGGCTTACGGCTCATACGGATTGTGTCGCTTACAGGGTCATTGCCCCATCTAATCACAGTGACTATCCATTTACCTCTAGAAGCTCTGCCGAAGGTGTAACCCCCGTGAGCGAGAGAGCTTCTATTATTCAGTGTGATTTCACGCTTGACCAGCCCTGGGACTATGAAATGATTTACGACGAATCCGCAGCGGCCGAAGTCTCGACACTAGAGCGCTTGATGCTGTATGGTCCTCACGAAGAAATTGGGCCTGAAACCGTTGACGTTTCGACCCGCCTCCTTGATTGGGAAAAGATCCAGAGGGAAAATTATGAGATGGAAGAGCTTTCAGAGGGTGTTTTTGCAGAGAGTTACAACCGCCGTCACCGGACATGATCGAACGAGGTAGACTGCAGTCAGCGGCGCTTAGCCTTGCGTCGAAACGCTTGTAATGTCTTCTAGGTTATATTATGTGTCTATGCTCTTCATTTAAATGTAGTTCTTACTTAAGTTGACACTCTTCTTGGTAACCAGTTTGCATGATCAGCTTGTTGGCTCGACAGCTTGTCAAATTGCTGCTACGATGGCAACTATGCGTCCACGCCACACTGATGGTTCCCTTGATTCCTCTCTCAAACTGTACAATTAACGACGCTGTGCCATACTTTATCAATACATACAATCCCGTGCCAAAAGTCTGACAACACCAAGGGCGCCTACCCCACTTCGGTCCAGCATCACCAAATAACTCAATTACTTTAACAACAAGAATTATATAGTCAATGGCTTCTGAACAACGCAATTTTGGTACTGAAATAAGCGGGAATCGCCAAAGAAACCATGAATTTACTCCCGAGCAAAGAGCAGCCATGGTGGCTGAGATATATGCCGGCAAATCAATGAGACAGGCTGCAACCTCCTACTCAACGGATCCCGGGACGGTCTCCCAGACAGTTAAACGCTGGAAAGAACACCACAACAACGTCTCTAAACCACGTTCTGGGCGTCCATAGAAACTTAGCGCTCGGCAGATTATATCTATCCAGTCATTTGTTAAAAGAAATCGCTCAATTACGTGGAATGAAGCTTTATTGGAGCTTGGTGTTGAAGTGTCAGTCCGGACGCTACGTCGTCGGTTACAGAGGTATTGGCGACGCAAATGGAGGTCAAAAAAGAGGATTAAACTGTCAAAAGACGATGCAAAAGCAAGGCCACAACATGCCCGTTTTTGGATTCGTCATATCGACGAATATATTCTCGTAAATGCCCTCCAAAAGGCACCCTTTTCAACGCTGACTTTCTCACAGATCTGCTTCACCGACGAGGTCACGGTTTCAAATGCACCGAACAACCCCGACGACTGGGTCTTTCGCAGACCTGATGAGAAATACTGTACGGACCTAGTCAATGTCCAGCAGCATGTTAAACCGACTATTTCGCTCATGTTCTGGGGAGCTGTCGTCAGAGACAAGCAGTCATCTCATTCCAATGACGAGGGATAAGACGGCAAAGAAAGGAGGTTATTCCAGCTGGTCTTATCGCAAAGCCGTGACGGAAGGTCTTCTTCCTTTCCTAGATGAATTTGACCAATTTCAACAAGACAACGCCCGGATACATACCTCACAACCGTCCCTAGATTGGCTGCTTCTTCATGGGATAAAACCCATTAATTGGCCGTCTCATTCCCCTGATTTAAACCCTATAGAACACGTGTGGAAAGCTCTAAAAGCCAAGCTATGACGGATGCATCCTGAATTCATCAGATTGAAGAATAACAAGGCAGATAGAGCTCAGTTGATCAGATGGTTGCAAGTGGCGTGGGCAGCCTTGCCTCCCCACCTGATTTTGAAGCTGACGACTTCCGTACATAACCGCCTTCGCGCAGTCATTCAGGCACAGAGATGGTATACAAAATATTAAAGCGCTGATTCAGGGCAATTGATTGATATACCTTTTATTAAATTTAATTAATTATTCGCGATGCAATCGCTAAGTGTTTAATCGGTGTTGTAATCAGGGAGGCTGGATGTGGGGCTGGTGTTGTCAGACTTTTGTCCTATAATTTTATTTAGACTTCATTTTGGCTGAAAGCTGATGCTTATCTTGGTGTATCGGGAAAAGAAGCCGAGCCACGCCATTCTGACCCGAGCCTCGGTTTGCCTAAGCTACTGTAAACTTGACGACTTGCACCCGATAAATAGCACAATCTACCTGAGGCGATAATGCAGAGAATATGGGTAGGTTAAGAATATCTAATTGAAACGTCCTCTCCTCTTCTGCTCTTCAAATATCTTCAATCCGAAACATTACGCCGGTCTTCGGAACTCCGAGTCAGATTTTCGCAACAATTCTACAGATATATAGCAGCTTCTCCCTTGATACATCTCACTATGGCAACAATGGCTTCAGGTAATTTCTTCATGTCGGCCCTTGACAAAGGTTCAGGGCCGAGCCTCGGGTTCTTACAATGCGGATGCCTCTCTCTTCACCATAAAGGGTATTCTTATAAAGCGCAAAGTCCAGGGACTTGGAAGTTCACCGCCAACTCCTGGTAGCTCTTAAACATCCTTTATGCAATTCCATAGGACGCCACTCTCGCCGGTCGCCCTGCCCCCAAAGCAGTAGCTAGTAGACCAACTGACGTAATTAATGTATGATGGGGACAGGCTTTCATGGTAAATTTAGAGATATGCTCTAACCATCTCAGAAAAAGTGACCTAAACATCAAGAGGGTCAATACAACAGACATAATAGCACACACACAGTTTGCACAGGACTGGAAACATACAGTTGGTGTTGGAAAATCCGGGGATCCCCCTTCCCTTCAGGATTCAGACTAACAGTCTGAAAGTCCTAGATTTAAAGTTTAAAGTCCTAGATGAAATCATTTAGAGATATAAACCTGAGAAGAACTCTCATCTCACTAATGAACAATCAAGTTTCATAAAATATGTATTTTCACCTAGCACTACTGCGCAATATAAACAACACTGAAGGCGCTCCGTACAGCGCTGGGAAGCGGGCCGTGTATCGTGTTGGTGAGTCCTCGCAGATGGTAGGCGACAGCCTGTGACTTAGCCGTCCACTTCTCTGCGTGAACTCGGAATGACAGGCTGCTGTCCAGCCAAATGCCTAGCCAGCGCATTGCTGCCTCGGGGTGCTTCTCGACGTCGCCATGGCGTATTGCCGGTGCGGTCTCGAGCTTGCTCCGAGAGAAGTGCATGACTTCGGTCTTCTTGGGGTCGAAAGATACCCCGTTTGCGGCGCCCCAGCGGACCATTTCTTCGACAGAACGTGATGCCGCAGCGGCCGTTTCCTCGACCGTGTCGCCGACGCACAGGATGGCTGTGTCATCTGCATAGCCGAACCGGCCTTGATGGTTGCTCAGTCGGTAGATGGGCTCTGTATATAACAGAAAGAGGATCGGCGATACCGGCGATCCCTGAGGGAGACCGCACTGGAGAGGAAAGAGCGGGGTGATTGTATATTGGTACCTAACACAGGCAGATCGGTCATCCATAAAGGATTTGGTCCATCGGGCGAGATGTTCGGGCTAGCCTTGTTCCCGAAGTCGCAGAATCAGTCTGTTGCGCAGGACAGTGCCGAACGCGCCTTGGATATCCATCGTGACCAGCGTGGACACCTTGCGAGCAAATGCCTCCTCAATGTCGTGAACTAGGGCGGCTACGAGGTCTGTTGCAGACCTCTTTGGAAGCGCTCCAGCTTGTTGCGGGTGAAGGACTCCATAGTGAATGCATATCCACGCGAGACGGCGCGCGACTAACCGTTCCAGTCCCTTGCCGAGACAGGAGAGCAGAGAGATAGGTCGCCAGGCTCGCGGGTTCGTCAGGTCCCTGCGTCCAGGTTTGGCGATCATGACCACCTCGGCCGCTCTGAAAGGCTTTGGGTGGTGGCCCATGGCCAGGCATTCCTCGAAGAGGCGGCGAACGTGTGTTCCGATAATATGCCATACTGCTGTGAGGAGCTTGACTGTGATGTTATCTGCCCCCGGCGATGTATTCCCGGTGCGGAGGGTCGCGTCCTGTGCTTCTTCTAGGGAGATTTCCTGCGGGAATGGGATCGTTTTGCGAGGGCTGACCTGGATCCAGGGATCCTGGATATCGTCCTCAGCTGTCCGACGCTCTAGAGTCGCTCGCCGGAGCGCATTGGCCTTGTCGAGCTGGGTTTCGCAGATCACGTTGTTTACTTGGAGTGGAGGCGGTTGGAAGGCTCCTGGTGATCTCAGCCATCGGACGGCCTTGAAAACGGAGCTGCTATCTGAGAAGCTGTTGATCAGGTTCCGCCAATAGAGCCTTTTGGTGCGGCGGACCACACGGTGGAAATCTCGCTTGGCTATTTGAACCTCTTGGTTGAATCCGAGAGGGCACAGCCTTCTGATCGCGCGATACTCGGCAGCAGCAAGAGCGCACCCTTCGGTCCACCACGGAACATTGCGTGCTCCCTTCCTCGCAGGCAGGCCCGCTGCCTTTGCTGCTGATTGCAAGAGGCTCACTAGTGTGGATGCGAGCCTGTCTAGTTTTAGTGAGCTCGAGGCGGCGACGGACATTGGCGTCGATCCCAGCTCTACGATTTCGACGAAGCGCTTGAGCTCGTCGTTCTGGCAATAAAAGTTGACTATTGTTGTATCGTTGACCGTTTTTACCTGTATCGCCAACACCTTCTGTGGCTTCTTTAGCTGTGTCGCCGACAGCTCCTGTGACACTACCGACGGTGTCTCCCAGGCCGCCGGACTTCTTGTTTTTGGACTGGGTTGTGTATTCACTCTTTTCCTCGTCGTGGGAGTCGTCCTTCTCCTCAGGCTTTCCTTGTCCTATAGGCATGGTCTTGCCGAGCACATCGCCCGGAGAGCTGACAACATCACCGGTGGTGTTGACTGTGTTGCCCATGAGGTTCTTGAGGTTATGGGTGTCGGCGATCTTGCCGACAATGTTGCCGGCGTCATCTAGGACGTCTCCGGCATCATTCAGGACGCCAGCTCCGCTCCTGCGGACTGACTCAAGGTTGACTGCAATGGGGACGATAAGTCCCATATACATCTTTATACTGGGGCCCGACTGGAGTATCACCGCAATGACGATCGCACGCCCCATTATATAAAATACACAACGTGACAACATCACCACATTCTGGTCCACACTTTGATACACTCACCCCATCGTATTCGTGCGTATCTAACACAACTCAACCAAGAACATACACACATCCAATGAGACACATGAGAGAATCAGGGCTTGTGACACTTCTATCTAAGGGAGCGACGAAGGTTAGCCTCTTATACCAATGTTCAATCTGCCGATATCATAGGCAGCAGGATGCTGCCTGATGTTAGTTGTGGTCGTTCACTCTCATCGCGATCCTTGCCTCATTTCTATCCTCATTCCAACACCATGTGACATTTGGATGGTCAATTCGTTAGGGTGACATCCGGTAGCAATTTATAACAATCCGGATCGTTTGGGGCTTACTATCACAATACAAATCATGTAAGATATCATGTACCTTTAGTTTAACGCATTTTAATTGGCTAGAGCCCCCTGGAGTGACCGTGGTGGAGGTTTACAACATTAAGGGAAACAAGCGCATTGCCGCCAGTGCTACCATTGCCAGAACTTAAAAAGTCCAGGAAGGCCTAAGAAGGATGGCCTGGACTCTATGCCTGAGGTACCATGGAAAACGGGCATCCAGTGCCAACGGATTTTCCCTTCCAGAGCAGCCATCGGATGGTTTGGAACATTCCATCATGTTCCTGCGCAGTCATTCTCTGTTTCTTGGCGATCCTTCGTTTTCAATTCTTGTCTTGGTCGCCGGCTTGTGTCTCGCCATTCGCATCGGCTTTGAAATCGAGCGGAGTTTCCTGGCTCGACGAGGACACTGTACCATCAGAGGCAGATCCCTTTAGCCGTCGGAGGTTTCCATGAAGCTCGAGATTCTTGCGTTCCAACTCAGCACGCTCTTGCTCCAGTAATTGTATATGCTTGCGAGCCATTTCCAGAACTTCACCCTTGCTCACACGGCGGTCCGCGTCATTCCCCTCCGAGTCGTCAGTATCGCCATTTCCGTTGTTCGCCGCGCGAAGTTGTTCTGGTAGGACGCTGAGAAGGGATTCGAATTGGGCATTGAGACGATTTCGATACTGCTTCTCGACAAGATTGTGGGACGCGCGCGTTCGGCGTTCCTTGGGGGTATCGTTTGGCCGGGAATGACTGTTTTTCGAAGTATGAGACGCGCTTCTGAGCTTTGCTTGACGGCTAGAAGCTGTTGATGCTGCAGAAGCCATCGGCGTGGATCCAGACCCAATGCTGGCGCGGCTGTCCTGCGGCGTGAAGCTGGGACTGGCAGCGTCCGATACCGAGGGAGCGCCACCAGTATTAGCAAGGGATGTTTCGGAAGACTTTCTATTATCTCTTTTCTGTCGTCGAGATCGGGCGGTTCGCTTTTGTCGTGAGCTCGAGGTATGGTCATCTTCTTGTGCTCCGTCTGGGCCCGGCTCTGCCCAGGGCTTGCTCGCTACTGTCCCTAGAGAAAATTCGTCTGATTGTTGTCGGTAGGCTGTTGTTCGGTTATAATCGGAGGCAGTTTGAACATTTTGAGACAGGTCTGACGTGGGAAGACCACCATATGTTGGTTGATCTAGACTGAGGTCCCAAGGAATGGGCTCCATGATATCCATTGACGTATCCGCTACATCCATTGGGTTTAGT
>NW_017264846.1:297063-319420 GCF_000149955.1 Fusarium oxysporum f. sp. lycopersici 4287
TCGGATCTGGGAATGGGTTGATCCCACACAGGTGGAAATTGACCGATTTCTGACGCCACAGCCTAACAAACGATGAGTATGTTCTTCAAGTTGGAATATGACAATGCCCCACGGTTTGTTCCAGCGATCTGGATACTTAATGATGTGCCGCGGAAACTTACGCAAGAGCGCCACAGGGATGCCGGCTTTTGGGGGAATGTGGAGCAGGATGCTGGGGAGAAGGATGTGTTTGGGTAGGCTGATTTGCACGGAGTAGCTAGGGATAGACCCCGAGTGGATTCAGTGACAGAGGATCCCCGGTACTTACATTTTCACTTGTGCGACATGACAGAACCAGGTCAAAAGGACATATCGTAGCGTCCATTTTCGTGCGGGAGATAAGGTTAGTGTGACCTCAATAGTGATTTTTGCGCTGTCTAGAGAATGGATTACGTGTGAGATGGCCTGATGGGCGAGAACTATGATTCTTCAGGGACTTGATATAACCTTTGAGTTGAAGTATTTCTGGATGCCGGGAATAACACTATCCGGCAGCAACTTAGTCCTTGGTGAAAGTATGGGCTGATTAGAACGGCGATTGCCGAGTCACGGGGAAGGCCCATGGGCGGCCCAGGACGGGATGCTACCCTGTCCTACCCCACTCCGATGTATTCGCAGGGGTTCCGAATCGCACGATCGAACGATGGGCTCAAGTTCTGGACCTTTTCAGCCACGCTTGTTTCAGCCAATCATCAGCATCTTATTGATGCTGATCCATAGTTTTTTGTCCAAGGGTCTGAGCCGGTACTTGTGTACGTCATACGATACATATGACGAATGGGTTACAGGGGGGGTTGAATCCCGCCTCTAGGTCTAGACTGGGGCAGTTGGCAAGGGAAACCCTGCAGGGACTAAGCTACAGACTTTGTATCTACTATGTACTGTAGGATTTACCAGCAATTCGGCGATAAGGCTTTAAGGGGCGTGCGGGGTTTGGGGTCTAGATTGCGGACGACCTCCATGGCGAATTATAGGGCGAGATGGAAGCCATGTGGCATCGGCCATTACACTCTACTATCAATGCTAACAAAAAGTGGGCGGTCAAGGCTTCAGGTATGGTGACATTTGTGGAGAAAAATATACAGATCGAAATATGCATATGCAATTGATCTTATCTCACCTTGTTTTATCCACAGCTCCGGGCGTCCTCTACTTGATTTGAACTTCGTACTGAGCCATGGCTGCGAGAATGATAGCTAGTGCTCACCTATTAAAGGTCCCACAACTGATGCAACGGAAGTGCCCGTCTTCCATCACGCCACCACGCGACAGTACGAGTTACCTCGTGGCTGTGATAGCTAAAAGTGACATGATGCGGGGTCTCGACCGGTGCAAGCATCAGGGGAGAATAAATCATGCATGCGTGTATGTTTTCTTAAACGACCGATGCCCTGGCGTGCGCCCATGGCTTTCTCCCTGGCGAATGTACACCGAGAGAAGAGATGCATAGAAAACTTTCGATGTTTTAGCGTACCTCCACATTTGTGTCACCAATTGCTATCTTGCACCGCTTCCCCTCAGCCTCATCATATTCTAAGAACCAAAAAGTTTAACCTCTTTACAGCTAATATTGCTATAATTGAGCGCTTGGCACCATTTGATTCTGCAGCTGTCGCATTCCCACCGTCGGTCACGTCGGCACCACTCAGCGATACTATTCCAGCCTTCACACCGTTCCCACTTTGAGCGCTTACCCACATCTCCCTGTACTTGATCCAAAAATGCCATATACCCGTCCATTGAAACCATCTCCATGCTCCCCGCCATCTGAGACAGTACATTTGGATGTACCATGGTCTTTGCAAACGAAACCCCAACAATCTGAGAACCAATCCACCAAGATTCTCCTCCAAGGGCTGAGGGAATCTCGGACGCATGAATCATCCGTGACGCCGCCCCCTTCAGATATTGTGGCAGATCTAAGAGCACCCTGTGATACCCCTCACGACTCCGATGATGCAGTCCTTACTGAATCTGAAGACGAAACAGAGGACTGGCAACAAAGCAAACAGCGGGCAATTCGCAAAATGTCTGGTGAGTTGGTCCGGCCCATACTACGTCCGCCATTTCGTCAGCGCACTGCCAGCATGCCAACCAGTCCCACCGCCACAAAGTCGGTTAGCTTCCACAGCCACTTGGAAGAGACTCTCAATTTCTTTCGACTGGATTGTCCCCTTTCTATCAGCGCTGGGTCACAGTTTGGTCAAGTTGATAAGAACAGCAGGGAACGTCCCATGTCCCGACAAGATGTAGCGGGTCGGTGGGAGATGGTTACGCCAAACTTCCCGCGACAGAGCGGATCGCGCGAGTCTCAATTCGTGTATATCAAGAAATTGAGGTTATTAGACGACCAAAATTCCATGCAAGGTTTGGTGGCTGTCCGGGATGTGGCATTTCGAAAGTCAGTTACCTGTCGCTTCACGTTTGACAACTGGAAGACGATCTCGGACGTCGCCGCAGCATACAGCGATGGAAACGCCTCAGGAGAAGCACCTTCGGGCTACGACTTTTTCGTCTTCACCATTGAGCTCTCCGACATTGTCAATCTCGAATCCAAAATTGCCTACTTGTGCGTACGCTACACGGTCAATGGCCAAGAGTATTGGGACAACAACTCTGGCCGCAACTATCAGGTCTGTTTTTTCAAGAAGACTTTGCCGCTGGATGACAATATCGTGGCTCAGATTGTTTCATTACAGTCACATAATGGAGTCCCCAATAATGTCACCGTGGTGAAGGCCACGTCTAGTTCCTTTCGAGGGCTGGACCTCGCAAAACGTTACAGCATCAGCGCACCACTTAATGCAACGGTCCGGGCTGCCAGACGCAAAGCATCTAGAAACGACACCTCAGTGTCTATGAACGCTACAGTTGGCAGTTTCAGGCTATCGTCTTGTTCATTTTCACAAAAGTCAACAAAGTCTGGCATCAGCCCAGGCTGCTCCGAGTCAAAATTCACCATCTCAATGCGCAGTGGCTTCGACAGATACTGCTCTCAGCGCGCGCTGACAGCACGCACCCTCCTTAGTGACATCGACATGCACGACAACTTAAACACACTACCCTTTCGTCCGTACGGGTTATGTTGAATGATGATGGATCGATGGTTTCACTTTTGCCACTGGCTGTATTTCTGATTTGTGTTCTGCTGCCACTGGCCATGCTCGATAATATAAATGAAGAGAATAGATCTCGGGTCGAGCGGATCCGATATAACAAAGCAGAGACAGTGTAAAAATTAGGGTCCAAAAGTCCGTGAACAAAACCTCAGCTTCGCGTCAACGACAACAACGCGATTTGACATCTCAACAACCTCAATCGTTCGCAATAATAGCAAATGGATACTTCAGAACGTGGGACTTTCCATGAATCATGTACTAAGCGCCGGCATACCGGTAATCATGAATTTTCTTCGGAGGCAAAAGCTCCTATCAGGCTTGTCAACAAATAAATGAAATCAAATAAATCCAAATAAATCCAAATCAAATCAAATCAAATCGAGTCGAAATGAACTCAAATCAAATCAAATTGCGGGAGCCGAATTTATTTGGATATCTGGATTCATTTGGATTGAAGCACTGACCAATCATTGCTGGTATTGTAACCCCTGGTTGACCCACTCCCGCCCAACGCGTACCTTAAAGTTCTTGCGTCCGTCGCGTTTCGAGTTGCCTGACGAAGCCACCTGTTAGATTGGCGGCTTGGGAATTGTTAGATACGCGAGTAGGGTTAATATCCAATTAAAATAGGATTAATTTTCACACTTGAGGATCAATCTAGTCCCCAGGAGCTTCTGTCTCTGTTCTGTCCTTTTTTGGTGTTTTCCCCGCTACCCGGTATTGATATATCCGGGGACCCACAAAATACATGTTTCTTTTATCGAGGCGCTATCACTAATCCAACAGGAATGGGCTCCACTTCCCTTATTGCAATATTATTCTTGTATCCAAAAGAGGGGTTTCACCCCTCTTTGACAGACTGATCAAAGAATCAAGTCGACGATCAATAACATCACAACATTCTGGTACACACTTGGATACACTCACCCCATCGTATTCATGCGTATCTAACACCACCTGTCCCCACACCCTCGTAGTAGTAGTAGTAGTATTTATTACGCCCGGGAGAACGGACCTCATAGGGCCTGTGGCTACGCTAAGCTATTCACGTATTCCCCGCTTTTCGTCCATTCTACACAAAAGAAAGCCCTACTGCTCTTCCAGTTCTTACTTTTCTAGCCCCGTTTGCTTGAACTCTGCTTGACAGACCTGCTTGAAGGCCAACCAATACCATCTCCAAGTGTTCAGCATCCTATCTTCAGCAGCTGAAGCATGGTCTGTCAACTTGAGGCTGTTTGTTGTTAGTAATCAGCTGTGATGTTAATATTAGTAGTCATTTGTTTTCTCCTTCTCAAACTCCTTCCTGGCTCAATCTTCCTGTCGCCATCGCAAATTTGACTGTCGCTCGCACCGCCTCCAGGTTATTGTTTATATTGCGCAGTAGTGCTAGGTGAAAATGTTTTTTTTTTTTTTTTTTGTAAAACTTGGTTGTTTCTTATTGAGCTGAGAGTTATTCTCGGGTTTATATCTCTAGATAATTGTATCTAGGACTTTAAACTTTAAATCTAGGACTTTCAGACTAACAGTCTGAATCCTGAAGGGAAGGGGGATTCCCGGATTTTCTAACACCTCTACTTTGCTCCGTCTGACGCCGACTTTCCACCTAGAAAGAAGGAAAGGTTGCCCATCATGTTTTGTCCTACTCGACGCATGGCTTCACGCCCTGCTTCCCATCTTGTGCATCGGAACAGAAAATGCTCCATTGTCTCTGGTCCACATCCACATTCACACATGTCCGACTCTGCGGCCCCGATCTTGTTGAGGTAGCTGTTGATCTTCGCCATTCCCGTGCGGAGCTGCGAGAGCACTCCGGCTTCTCGTCTCTTGCAAATGTCGTATAGTGCTTGCGTATGTTTGCCTGGTAGGGCCCGATCTATCCGTTTGGAGTAGTTGCCTACATTGTTGGGTAGTTTCCGTTGCTGATGCAGCTGCGACACTGCCAGCCTGAGCCGCGTGGAGCGGGCCTGGTACGGTAGCGATTGCGGCGTGCATCCCGCTCTGGTAGCCTTCTTGGCTTGTCTCTTTGTTTCACGACTCATGCTGAGGTCATCGTCTCTGGATGGTACCCAGATCCTCTTGACTCTATTGTTTCCCTTTTTCAGTCGCTCGATGTGCTCGTAGATCTGACGGATGGAGGTCTGGCCTGATTGCTGTTGCGGTCGGGCAATCGCCTTGAGTGACGACTGGCTACTTGACAGCGCCGTAAGCTTTCGACATTGTAGACCATCCGGCATGCATCGCAATGCCATCGCTATCGCCTCCAGCTCGGCGGTGTACGGGTTCTGATCGTCTCGTGACCCGAGCGTGGCCGAGTACCTGGCCACTATCCTGTCTGTTTGACCAGGCGATCTTTGGGCCACGATGCCGCCCATACCCACTAGACCTCCCCTGTCGGAAGCACTGGTCGCAATGGCAATGTCGTTGACGTTCTTTGCAGCTATTTTCGCCGCTTCACGATCGGCCTCGCGTACAAGCGGCACCCGGTTGTACCACGGTGGTACCGCATAGGCCTCAATCGTTTCCATCCGCTCCGTTCCGCTGCCTTCATACGCAAGCGCCAGCTTCTTCAACGGTGACATGTATCTTCGACTCGCCGACACTTTGAAGGCTGCTAGCGGGTGCGTTTTTGGCACCGTCTTGATGTTGATGTACATCTGCATGCCTGCTTGAGCATGTCGCTCGCATACCGTCTGTATGTTGGCTTCTGCCTCCATCACTGCTGTCGCGACTGTCCGGAAAGCACCCGTGATGGCTCGTACTCCTATCTTCTGAGCCCTGTTGAACCAGCTCAGTGCTCTTTCGTTTCGTGCATGCGACCACACGACCGAAGCGTAGTCCATCGCCGGAGCGACGGTCGCCGTAAACAGCTGCCTAGCCGTGCGTGGAGATAGCATCCTCAGACTTCTCAGACACATGGCCGCCGTGAGACCTCTGGTGGCCGCTTCAGCGATGTGTTTCTTGAATCTTAGTCCTGCATCCATGATGACGCCCAGAATTTTGGCCTTCCGCTTCGGCTTGATCACATCTCCCTTGATCGTGAACGGTATGCGGCTGGTACGGTCGATGACGCGGGTAAAGTGCACGATGGTCGTCTTGTCGCACTCAAATGTCGCTCCGCTGCGTCTTTCCCAGTCCAGTGCACGGTCGATGATGGCCTGAATGCCCTCTCTGTTGTCTTCGGCCGTCGGACCTGTGACCCAGGCTAAGTAGTCGTCGACAAACGCAATCGAGCCTCCGTTCGAGTCTATCCTGCTCTGCACTAAGTCTGAATTGAAGAACAGGAACAGTATCGGCGATAGTGGTGACCCTTGCGGGAGGCCAGCTTGTGGCAGTTCCCGCGGGCGCATTACTTACGCGTGTAAACACGCGTAAACGCGTACTTCAGCTTTCTTACATCATCTACTCTCTTTGCTGTAATTTCAATTCGAGGTTTCCTCCAACGATTTTAAAAGCTCGTACCATCGAGAGGCTAGTGGACTATAAACGACTTTCACTATGGAACTTGAAGATCTCTTTTACTACGATCCTTCTTGGCGTATCATTATTTGCAAACAGTGTGGCGTTGTACCGCAAACCAATATCACCCGGCATATCCGACGGCACCACAACGCGACGCGTGCCTTTAAGGTTGCTGCCATCAAGCTATTTGAGCGAAGTTTGGACCATCTACCTCTCATACGAGACGGCGATGAGATATGTAAGAACGTGCGACCGTTGCCGATCGCCCATCCGATTCGGTTCCTTGATATTTTTCACGATGGAATTTGTTGTCTACTTTGTCAAGAAGACCGAGACCGGTATGTCTGTCGAGGCCGCACAGCAATAGAAGATCATCTCAAAAAGGTTCATAATCAACCATTGCACCAACCAGGGCGTAGACGAAGGGGAGAGGCCGGAGGGGTCAAAGGTTTGACCCAGGCCGGTCTGGTCCGGACTCCAGTCGCTTGTCAAACCCTTTTTCACGGCCCACGATGCAGGTACTTTATCGTCAAGACTCGCAAAGTTCACGAGGAAATAGAGGAAAGCCCATCTGGATCTGATGCAGGAAGTGACGCAACTAACATGGGCCCTGCGTTTACTCAACCTAGACTCGAGGACATCATAAACCTTCAGCTTGCTCAGCAGGAAAACGAAAACTCAGCAGTATCAAACCAGACTGGCTTTAACATAAACCTTCTATCTTCTGACCCGCGACATCAATCCCAGTGGCTTCGAGTCACGGAATGGCCCCGCTTCCTAGAGCCCTACAAACAAGAGCTCCCTCAGGTCGCTGCTCTAGTTTCACTTCCAAACCTAGCCAAGTCCTATGAGCTAGGCTCCCCAGGCTGTTCTGAAATTTTACTCTCTATTCTTCTTGATTCTCTTTCGCGCGTGATCACCCGATCACGGAGTTCGCTTCAGGATGGCACGTTGAACGCTTTCGACCAACATCGGCTCAACTTTTTTATCGCTGGTCGCTCGTCCCGTAAGCCACGAATCCACAACCTAAGAGAAGATACGTATAAAAAATATAGCCGAGTCCTTCAGCATTTAAGGTGCTACCTTTTTCGCTTGGCATGGCTAAACACAGGCCCAAAATTCCATTACCGGCTCACTGAGGGGCAACTCCGGAACCGGTGTTCTGCACAGTGGATACGTCCAGAGTTCCTGAAGACCACATTGGAGAAGCTACATCGACGATGATCCACAAGACAGTTGAGCAGGAAATGCGAAAGTCGAGTGACCAACCTCACTTGCGATGCGTCGCAGTGACCAGAGATGGACGGAATACCAACCGCCTCAGGATCATTGGTAGGAACGAAGAAGAAATACAAAAGATCAAGACCACCCTCGAAACCAGGAAGCTCCAGGTGCAAGAGTCCTTCGAGACCAATTATGTCCTATCAAAGTTGATAGCATGAATCGTACCACCGTTTTTGACCAGGAATTTAATGTTCTCCCCGGAGCAATGGAAGCCTTGAGCCATGAGAATGGAGTCCAGATTGCCAAAGTGGCCTGGCTGAGCCGAAAGGTCAACCCTAAGACATATGGGCCCATGGTGGTGTACCTCACTAAAAACAACGATGCCAAGAGACTACTACAGACTTTCTCGTCGCAGGTGAATCGACATATAAGAGTGTATTCGAGCAGATCACTGGACCGGAATAATGCTGTAACTGCCAAGGGCTCGGTCACAAAGCATTCTTGTGCAGCAAGAATCGAGTATGTGCAAGATGCGCCGCCGAGAGCCACCATTACAGTGAGTGCCAGGCACAGACACCCAAATGCGCTCTCTGCAGCGGTCCGCATGAGTCATTCAGTAGAAATTGCCTGAAACTTCACCCCAGGCGGCATGACGAAAGCCTCGTGAACGATAATCAACTTCAGGATTACGCAGCAATAGCGATCCAACCGAAGCATAGGTTTTCTTTTTCTTTTTTCTTTTTTTTTCTTTTTCTTATCAGTAGTGGGTGCGCAATTTTATTTGGGCACCTCGGTGCCTAGGTATTGGCCGCCACACCCAACCAATGCTCATGTAAAATTATGCTCCAAAAGTCTGTAAACACCCCACCCTGTAGCAACTCAACCGGTTCAACCATGATAACTTCACTTATATACATTTAATTCAATTAAATTCCAATCATAATAAAAGTCATATCATTTTGAAGCCCTGATTTTTCTCTTCAGTATTTTGTATACCATCCCCTTGCGCGAATACATGCGTCAAGTCGGCGGGGGAGTGAGTCAATCAGGCGGTTAATTTGCTCTGGTGTTATTGCTGCCCACGCCAACTTGATGTATTTTATCAACTTTGCCCTATCGACTTCGTTATTTTTCAAGAGATCTAAATGAGGAAACATCTTACGGATGTTTAGCTTCAATTGCTTCCAAATGTGCTCAATTGGGTTCAAATCAGGACTGTGAGCAGGCCAGTCAATCCAGGATATGCCGTGTTCCAACAGCCAGTTCGTTGTAGACTCTGACGTGTGTATACGAGCATTATCTTGTTGAAAATGGCGAAAACCAGTCCAAATAGGAAGTAAACCTTCCTCTAAAGCCTGCTGATAACTCAGGGAAGTATATCCTCTTCTTCGTGCAGTCTGATCGCGGATCATGATCACGATATCAGATTTGCTGCCTCTCCAGATTGCTCCCCAGACCATGATAGATAATCGTGACTTTCCGTGAACTGTCACATTAACTAATTCCTTTATGAACTTCTCATGAGGCTTCTGGAATACCTAACCTCGTTTATAATTGGGTTGCGATTGAACTGACGATTCGTTGCTGAAAATAGTCTGAATGTATTATCAGTCGGGTGAACGATTCCCGGGCGGCGTCCATCAGCGAACTTTAAAACGACATACCTCCAGCAATTCATCGATATCTTCCCTCCAAGCTTGACAACAAAGAAACCGCTGATGAGCGGTTTCTTTAGATAGCGGTATCCGTTGCATAGCCCTCCATTTGCGACCGTAATGGTACCTGATAACTCGGCGTATTGTTGTTCGTGAGATTTCGCCACCTAGATCATTAACTAGCGATTCATATGTGATCCTACGGTCGCGTTTAAGAGATATTAATACGTACCGAATCTGCTGAACTGTAAGTTTCCTAGGACGCCCAGAACGACTCTTTTTGTCTAAGGTTTGGTGAGTTTTCCAGCGTTGAAAGATCTTGAAGACTGCGGCTGCAGAACATCCAGCCTCCTCAGCGACATCCCGGTATGACCTCCCGCTTTCTACAGCTTGAACGATAAGAGCTCTGGCAACCTCGCTCAGCTCGTGATTACTTTGGCGCCCGGCGCATATAACGGACAAAATCCCGTTCTTTTGCGACATCTTTTGTCGAAGTTGTAGACGATTGAAGAAGTTGGACCAGTTCACTTTTATGGTGGTGGATCAGCTGTTGGCGGGGCAGCGTTTACAGACTTTTGGAGCATAATTTTACCTTGTGGCTGATTGTGGCGCACTTACCCTGTCAACGCTTTGCAGGTGAACGCGTTCACACGTAATTTGCCATCAGCATCTGCAATAACGCAATAGTGAAACCACTTCAACAAAGCTCAACGTGCTGAATCACCGGAATATCAATTGCGACTGGCAGCGTTTTTGTTTCATTGTCTCTGTTTTGCGCGATACGGTGTTTTTGACCTTATTTGAACTCGTCACATACGCCGACTGGCCGGTAAGTATTGACCACTTTTGCTATAAACCTCACTAATCCACTAAAAAACTAGGCTTGGATTCTTTGGTTATTGGCAGTAGCGATCCCAGGAGGAAGGCCTTCCTCAAGGGCTCGCAGTCCCGCACTTGGACTACCTTTATCGAAGCCGTCACCGCAGATGGCCGTCTTCTGAAGCCTGGGATTATCTTTAAAGGCAAAGAGCTCCAGCAGCAGTGGTTTATTGATGAGTTTAACAAGATCGCCGACTGGTATTACATCACGTCCGGCAACTGCTGGACGGACAACCATATCGCCGTCGAGTGGCTCAAGGAGGTCTATCTGCCTCAACCGCAACCAGCAGATGAGACTGATGCAAGGCTCATCATATTAGATGGTCGTGGGAGCCATGTATCTGTGGGTGTCTACCTGTTTGAGATCGGAAATACCGCTGACGGCGCTGATCCTAAATCCAGGATGAGTGGATGGCTATGTGTTTTTTGAACAACGTATATTGCTGTTACTTGCCTGCACACTGCTCTCATGGTCTGCAGCCACTGGACAATGGTGCCTTCAATGCTTCCAAGGCTGCCTATCGAAAAGAACTGCAGAAACTTACCAGTCTGACCGATTCTGCACCGGTGGACAAGGTCAACTTCATCAAGGCCTATGCCAGAGCCAGAGCAGTAGGTATGACGAAGAAAAACATCCTCTCAGGCTGGAGAGGGACGGGAAACTGGCCGATTTCACGTCGGAAAGCGCTCATGCATCCTGAGATTCAGCCAGACAAGAAGGAAACGACGCCCGGGTCACACGGCCACAGAGACGGGCAAGTCGACTCTGATCATATGCCAACGACCAGCCGCCACATCAGAGATCTGGGGAAGAACAAGAGTCCATCAACAAGAAGGCGCTATTCTGTGATATCGAGAGGGTTTGAAGCTAAAGAGTTAAAGATCGCCTCTCTCAGCACCAGAATAGCCAGCCTGGAGGAGGAAGTTGGCCGGTTGAGCAGAGGCAAGAAGAGGAAGGCGATTCCGAATCCTAACAAAAGGCTCATGACATTGGCTGAAGCTCTAGTGGCTGGTGACACTATTTCAGAGCCAAACGAAGCAATTGAAAGGGCAGATGCTGTTGAGGATGTGATCGAGGTAGGAGGGATGGAAGAAGATGAGAGGTCAAATTCGGAGGAGGAAGAATTAACTGTGGTACGCACGCGGGCAGGGCGTGAAGTTAGAAAACCGCGAGAATACTGAAATCCACTTAATTCTAAAACGAAATACGAATATTATTTCACTCTTATTATTTTTGGTGGGTTTCCTAAATCTGGTTGAAAAATTGCATTTTGTATGGGGAAATATTTTTTTTGCTTACTGGTAGGTGGGTACTGCATGGTAGCGCTCTAGCTGTGCTGGGCCTCATAGAAGACGATTCACCTTTCGGGACCAGATGCGTTTCCCAACCCCTCCCAGGGAGGCATTTGTGGTCGGCGGATCATACAGCGCCGTTTGTTACACCAGGAGACGGGAGCAGTATGGCAAATGACGTCTACACGGCGACTGCTCTTCTACTCGATGGCTTCGCCTATGGCTATGATGCCGACTAAATAAGCCCTTGGAATTCTATCCACCCTATGATCGACTCTACCGACTGGTGGAACGGCCAGCGCTCTCAACAAGTCAAGTCAAGTCAAGCCAGAGCTCTAGCTTGTCTTGACTTGTTAAGTTAGCGGTCTGACTTGACTTGACATGGCTTGACTTGATATCTTGTCAAGCCTATTCAAGCCGTGTTAGTAAGCAGGCTGGCCATCGTGAGCTCAACGGCAGACTGGAATCTACGGATGAAACAGTCATCTAGAACAAAGAGCCCGGCTTTAGATCAGGGGATTTCGCCGCCAAAACTTTACACAAGTGAGCATCTCCATCGTCAGATCTTGGAGAGAGTGTCGCTGCGAGCCAACCAAGAGCTTGGCGAGGCTGAAGACCCTCTCACATTCGCACGCCGTCGAAGGTATAGATAGGGGATCGTACGCCATCCTCGCAAGCCGTGGAAAGTCCTTCTCTCTCTGCCGCCACCACTCGAAAGGATCCTCAACCTCATCGTCTTCGTAGATAGGGTCTTCAAGATACTCTTTAATTTCGTCTCGGTTGGCCGGAGAGGGGCGTTGAGCGAGGTAGCTGTGCGCTCCGAGATGCGAAGACTTCGTCTTCTTCTGTATTGGGGTCGGTTGGGTGGGGAGCTTATTGTAGTCCCGGTCGAAAAACTGTTTAAAGCCGTCGACTATGCGTTTGGCTTGTTCACCCGGAAGGTATTCGCGAATCCACTTATCCTTGAAGGCCGGATGTAGAATCATAGCCGTCCAGTAAGCAGACGAGTCCTCTAGTAAAGTAACGTATTTCTCGAGCTTGTAAATGGCGCATGTGATACAACCACGTATGGCCCTGAGATTCACGTCGGCGATCTCGGCTTTGGAGGGTGGATTTGGCCATTTCTCACACCGCTGGCGTTGTGAGCCCTCCTCTTCATCTTCCTGCTCGAGTATTTCTTCGATGCCGGAGTCCTCTAACGCTACGGGTGGGTTGATCGATCCGACTGGCCGCCCTGGACGGTCAATCATGGAATCCCGGTATTTGTGAGGTAAGCCCACGCTGCGCTGGGGTCGCTGAGATTGAGCAGCAGGTGGTGAAACAGGCGGTGAAGAGGGCGACGAGGAACCGTGTGCGGCAGCAAAGCGGAGTGGTGCGTCGCCAACTCGGATCTCTCTCTCCGGCCCCTCGATCTCCGGCCCAGGGAGAACTCGGTCAGAGTCGCTATATTCGGCAAGCTGCTTGCGGAGGTGGTCAACGAGGTAAAATAACGAGGCACTCGACCTGTCAAATTATTAGTTAACCGGAGTAAAAGCCGAGAGAAAAACCTGCCTTCGAAATACTTATTTAGCTTTTTAAACGGTAGTAGTACTGCAAGAGTAATTGCTAAGACGTGCCAGTCGTCTTGCGAGAGAAGATATTCGTCCGGAATCCGCTTCGTTTTATCTGCATGGCGAGATATAACTGTTGTGTAGATCTCGATCGGGTCTTTTAACCGGAAAGCTCTTTCTATGGCAGTTAAAAAGGAATTCTATCGAGTATCGTTGTCTTGGAGGAGCATTAGTTGGCTAACCTCCCACAGAACTTCGCCGAATTCGTCGACTTCCTCATCGCTAAGCTTGTCTTGCGCGTATTGGAGGAAACCCTCTCGGCGTTGCGAAGACCTTCGGACACAGCCTTGAAGATTGTGAATCCTGACGAATGCGCCTGTTGGCCGCCATTCTTCGAGGAAGTTGAGGACCTTTTGAAGGGCTGCTTGTTCCGCTGGCTGCGATTCGAAGCTCTTAAGCACGTCTTTGAGCTTCCCCTCGAGGTAACTCGTAGCGCTGAGGTTGTAGAGATGATTGATACATCGATTTCTACGCTCCTGCGGCTGAACGTCAGGTAAAAGAGCGGCGATAATTTAGTTGACTGCGCTGTCGTTTGCGTCGGCGTTATCGCATGTGAAGTAACCTACCTCTTCTGCAGAGATCTCGTACTCCGAGAGTACTTCACGCAACGTTGGACCGATATTTTCACCAGAGTGCTGGCCGCAGAGCCGCCTCAACGCCAAAAGCGACGTCTGCAGTCTTTTTAACGCGTCTGTGAAGTGAACAGCCACGCCGAGAAGCGCGTATTTTTGAAGGGAAGTCCAAAGATCGAAGGTGAGATGCTTCTCGTACATAGAGGTGGTAAGTTGACTTTTCAATAGCTCTTTTTGCGACCAGCACTCTGCTTCTAACCACGATCGAATTGTAACGCCGCTGCGAGGCAAAAGCTCGTCAACGAGTTCTTCATTCGACAAGCCGAGAAGCTTTCGAAAATCAGGGTGTTCGACGGCCGAGAAGGGTACATCGGCATCTACAATCCAACGGAGCAGTAGCTCCTTGAACAGCTCTGCCTTCGGCTTCGGAATAGCTAACCGTTCTGCGGCTTGCCTTTGCAAGTCGAGTACCGTTCGCTGGCGTCGACGCTGGCGAGGTGTCTCAGACTCTATAGTCTCGCTGTCTACCTCGCCAACAAGAAGATCGTGATCTTTCCTTAAGTGCAGAAGCGCTCCGCTTGTACCGCTGTTGACGAGGGCGCATAGCGATATTTCCTTCTTTTTATCACACTGGTTGCAAGGCCAGAAGTCCCCCTTCTCCCTATTTCCAACGACTTTGGTGAGCCGCCGGCCATACGGGTCGATAGGCGACTTCCTCGCCCTCTTCTTCCTGTGTAGCCACTCGGTCGGTACGTAATCTTCGCGTTGGATCTTGATCTTGCTCATCAAGCTAACTTCGGTAGGGATCTCGTTGGTGTCGATGTCTCGAAGCTGGTCGGCAACGGACCGTCCCCCGCGAAAAGTAGCAAACGCGGTTCTTCCGGCTGCGGCGGATCTCGTGTTCAGGGTCGACGGTTGGCTGGCCGTCTCGGTAACTGCTTCCGAGAGGGCGGCCACCGAAGAGGTATCGTCAATATCGGACATCTTGACGGTGATGAGCGTGGTGCTTGGGGCTAACTTTTAGCCGTGCTGTCGCACGACACGATTGTTTGGATGACTGAACAACGATCGGGAAGATCCTCTGCGAATCGGGCAACGAAAGACCTTGATTTTCTATCTAAAGGAGCGACGAAGGTCGATCTCTTATACCTATATCCAATCTGCCGATATCATAGGCAGCAGGCTGCTGCCTGATGCTAGTTGTGGTCGTTCACTCTCATCGTTAACTTTTTCACGATGAGAGCGATTCTTGTCTCTTTGTGAGCGAGCGACTTGATATTGACACGTGCCAGCAGGATTTTTTCGATCCGAGCCGCCATACCTCCGTAGCTGTGACCGCTATAGGGTTCGTGCTTGCCAAGCCGGTATCAAGACAATTCAAGTCAGCTAAAATAGCCGTCTCGCTTGATAAGATCGTCAACTTGACTTGGCTTGACTTGTCTTGGCTTGTCTGGTCTTGGTTAAGTTTGTCTTGTTAAGAGCGCTAACTCAGATGACACACCGACAATGAGCCGTTAGGTAAGGGATATGACCAAACACCGAAGTCGGCCGACCAGACGGAAGTACGGTAAGATCGAAAAGGGGTTAGAAGCTTTAGAGATGAAGGTGGCCGTTCAGAAAGCGCGGGTTACTGGCCTCGAAGAGCAGATGGCCCAGGTGCGGCGAGGGAAGAAAAGAAAGGCGATACCGAACCCGAACCGACGATTCATGGCTCTAGCAGAGGCTATAGCGGTTGGAGAAGCTCCTCATGACCCAAAAGAGGCAGAAATAGAGGTAGATGTGGATGAGGAGGTCGAGTCGGTGATTGAGGTGGGTGTCAGGTCAGAGGACGAACGTGAGTACTTGACGGTCGTAACAAAGCACTGCCAGCGCACACGGAGCGGTAGGGAGATCGGGAGATCAAGGACCACGCAGAGAATAAAAATTGATCAATTTTATAGAATTTCTCTCCAAAGCTTCACTTTTTAATTGACAATCTGGTGTTTTGCGCACGCATCAAAATTTGGATTTCATGTGGGCGGAGCGAAATTTTGGTTATCTTTTAGGTGGTCCTGGATGTTAGATACCAGTTTGTGTCATTCGGATATGGCTAGTTTCCTCTATGAAGAATTCCAGGTGACTGTGTCGCATCATTGCATTAGTAGAAAGCTCCGCAAAGCTGGGTGGTCAAGGAAGACCATGCAAAACGTCGCAAAAGAGCGCAACGTAAACCTGCGAGAACATATCTACGAGTTATCTGATTTCCGTTCCTATCAGCTTGTGTTTATTGAGGAGTCTGGCATGGATGGAAGCATTGGAATATTGAAGAAAGGTTACGCGCGCAGAGGTCAAAGACCTCGTCAAGTGAAGAAATTCCACCGCGGTCGAAGGGTTCAAGTCCTTTCTGCTTTAGGTCAGGATGGTGTAATTCATTTCCGAGTATACGGAGGATCGATCGATGCCGAAATATCCAGGCACTTCATTAAGGAGCTCTTGCCGTACTGCGGCAGATGGTCAGAGCCAAGATCTGTTCTAGTGATGGACAACGCATCATTTCACCTCTCGGAGGAGATCCAGTGGATGTGCGAGGAGGCTGGAGTGGTGTACAAGCTACAATCGCTTTCCTCCCTGATCTGAACCCAATTGAAGAGAACTTTAGAGAGACCAAGAACTTTATGAGGGAAATCTGGAACAAACATGGGGATAGCATTAAGTACGATTTTGCTTCTTTCGTAGAACATTGCGTTAGTGTAGTGGGCGAGCGAAAAGAGAATGCTCAAGGGTACTTCCGCCGCGCTGGGATCTCTATTAATGAGCTCCAGGGGAAAGTGCATTGGAATGAATACATAACAAAGTCTAGAAACCAATATATCGGTCAAGGAAAACTTCGGTCTCGAACAAATCGTCTTGCGACGCCTTCTAATACCCCTTGCTCTATAAAAAGGTGTGCATCATTGTCTTCATAAATGAGCTCTAGGTCCAGCCCCTCTTTCCAACGTGAGGTCCCGAACCAGCTCATAATGCCTCTTTCGCTCAACTCCTTTAACTTTTAAGCATTCCCACTCACAATATGCACTGACCCTCTAATGCGGCTTGCTAGTGCGGGGTGTCTTTGTTGCTCTCCACATATTTGAATGAAACATTAATCCTCAGCCACTTCCCAATGCGGAGAAGGTGGCACCAGGCTTGCAGCTACCTCTCTACGATGGACCACTTCATCTGTAGCTCCTTAAAACTTTTTGTTACCGGGCTCCGATCGGCCCTTCACGGGCATTACAATGATAGTTGAATCAACCTTGCAGGTCTTGATTTTTCTCTTTGCGATCTCCTCAATGTTCGATAAGAGTTCTTCGTTTCAGAAATCACTGGGTGCCACATTGAGTCCCTCTTCAGTTATGACCACGGCAACGCGTCTTAAATCACCGCCAAGAGCACAGTCCTTGGGCACGCATCCACACTCCTCGTCGAAGCATTACATCAAGATGACAGAGCGCCTTGCGCATCTACAATGGTTGTACCAACTAAGGCCCCCAACAGGGGCCACCAGGCGCAACCCCGCAGAGGCCGCCTGTTTGGAGGCTTGCAAGGAGGCAGTGCGTTACATGGATTAGCGAGACACATTGAATGAGCCATCGCTACAAAAGGGAACATGACTTGCGCCACGTCTGTGCGGGTGCCAACTGCCGCAGACAGAAGCGTCACCTGCTGTGAAGCCCAACACGTCGTGCGCACAACGGAACAATTAGGCAGCAATAAAGCAGTGACAATGTTCGCGACAATATCCTCATGAACGACCCTAGCTAGCCAGTGACGAAATCGAAAACTAACAAGCCTTAAACCTGTGCTTATCATGACGGATATCGAGGCACTTGCTACAGATAACGATATCAGTAGGGAAGATATCCCTCATCTTTTCTCAAAGCTTTCAATCGGCGCATATGAAAGATATATGCAAACAGGAAGCAGAGATGATATCAGCAAAGCCATAGACTCGGCTAAACAGGGTATAGATCTAACAAACGACAGGAACCCATGGCTTACGCAATGGCTGAATAACCTCGGAGTCTTTCTTGAGACGCGGTACGAACGGACAGGGGAGATGAAGGACCTGGAAGAGGCGATCAAGGTAGTACGACAAGCTGTAGAATCAACGCCTAACGGCCATCCAGACCTCGCAGCTATGTTGAGTAACCTTGGAAACAAGGTTGAGACGCGGTACGAACGGACAGGAGAGATGAAAGACCTCGAAGACTCAATTGAGACAGCACGACGAGCTGTAGAATCGACGCCTGATGGCTGTCCAGACCAGGCAGCCATGTCGAATAACCTTGGAATCAAGCTTATTCGGCGGTATGAGCGGACAGAAGAGATGAAGGATCTGGAAGAGGCAATCGAGGCAGGGAGACGGGCTGTAGATTCGACGCCTGACGACCATCCAAACCTGGCAGCCTGGTTGAATAACGTCGGAAGATTCTTTGAGAGGCTGTATGAACAGACGGGAAAAATGAGGGACCTGGGAGAGGCGTCAGCCTATCTCCTCCAGGCTTGGTCCTGTTTGCATGCTGTGTCATTCCATCGTGTCACGGCTGCCGCTAAATGTCTGGAATTACTCGCTATACAGAACAGAGTCGACCAAGGCATCAATCTTGGGAGGAAGATACTCGATCTTCTTCCTTCAGTCCATACACGAACTCTTGATCGCAATGATCAGCAGTTCGTTATTTCAACGTTCGCAGGCGTCGCTTCCGACCTATGTGCCTTCCTCTTATCAACAAATCGATTAACTGAGGCTCTTGAATGTCTCGAGCAAGGCCGCGCTATCATCTTAAGTCAACTACTAGATGATCGCAGCGATCTTTCTTCACTTCGTCATGATCACCTTCAGCTAGCCAATCGATATCAGAGTCTCGTGGACGAAGTGAATGCTCCGACCCGCCAGACCACTCCCAGTGTGGTTGAAGCCTTGTTACGAAAGCGGCGGCAAGAAGCTGCAGCCGAGCTAGATATGTGCTTGAAGGAAATCAGATGTGTCCCCGGCCATGAGCGGTTTATGCTTGGACAGACCGTTACTGAGATGCAGGAGTGTATCACTGAGGGCAGCATTGTGGTTATTAATATCACCAACTTCCGAAGCGATGCCATTATCGTCTCCAACAATTCACTGAGAACAATCGTACTTCCCGAGTTATCCGCATCCAAAGCGAGGTTGTGGGTAAGTAAAGATTGGTCGACAAAAAAGAGGTCTGACCAGCGAGGGGAAAACGATCAGTTTTTAGACTACCTTTCTTGGCTTTGGTATGCCTGTGTCAAGCACATCGTCGCCGAGATTTCCGCTTCAAAGACACATCCAAGCGAAGGCCTTCCACGAGTATGGTGGATAGGCTCCGGTCTGGCGAGCTCGATGCTCTTCCACGCTGCAGGGGTACATACAAGAGGATCAACGGAGAACGCCTATTGCAGGCTAATATCTTCCTACACACCATCGATCAAGGAACTTGCCTATGCACAGAATCAGGCGAAGCGCGCCCAGGAAGACTTGATGGCGCAAGATACAAACACAATGCTTATTGCAGCCATGCCAATATCACCAAAAGGATCAGGCGACGAGAAAGCGCCGAAAGAGCTCCCTAGAGTAGAATAAGAGATGCGGAAGATTCTTATATTAACTCGCTCTCATATGCGTACGACAGTTTATACACACCCCAGCACAGATCAAGTCTTAGAGGCCCTCAAAACCTGCCGTATCGCACACTTCGCATGCCACGGAACATCAGTCTATTCAGACCCTTCCAATAGTGGTCTGATTTTGCAGAAGAGTACCGGAATTGACGAGCGCTTGGTACAAGAACCGGCTCACAGTCCAACGGGTTTCGGACCTACGGCTTAGATACGCGCAGATGGCGTACCTCTCGTCGTGCTCTACAGCGGAGAATAAGGCGGCGAGGTTATCGGATGAAGTGATACACGTCATGAGCGGGTTCCAGGTGGCAGGGTCCCCTCATGTTGTAGGGTGCCTGTGGCCCGCCGGGGATTCGGAGCGTGTAGAGGTATCGAAGCGGTTCTACTTTTTGGTATTGCAGCGGAACCAGTCGGTTACCAACAACAAGGTGGCATCGGCGCTGCAGGAGGTGGTGATGGCCGTACGTGCAGAGAATCTCAGTATGCCACTGAACTGGGCACAATTTGTGCATTATGGGGTATAAATCGACTTTCACGTGTACCATCCACAACCCCTCTTTCGCCAGGCAAAATAAAATAAAAAAGCTCCACCAAACCTCACCAACTTCACTTGCACAGAATTTGACCAAATTGAGAGAAATGCGTAAAATCATTCATTTAATGAGCCATAAGTAGAGTTATCTATTGTAATCTGGTTTTTTTAACCATCCGCCGCGACCGCCTGGTGGGTTGGTGCGGTATGTTTTCCTCTCTGACTTCGATGACAGAGCCAGCCTCCAATTCTGACTCTTGCTCGCTTAAAGAGACAAATTTCACTCCGATAGGCATATAACGAGTCGCCCCTTCTGGTATGGACTCTTTACCAGCTAGAGTCTCTCCAAGAGTCATGAAACGTTTGTTAGGATTCGGCACCGCCTTCCTCTTCTTCCCTCTTTTTAGCCAAGTCAATTCTTCCTCTAGGCTGGCAATCCTCTGCGTATGCGCCGCTACTGTCTGCTGGTGAGCTTTAAAGCCCTTGGCTATTACGTTGTACCGTCTCTGCGTCTTTGGGGTTTTGTTCAACCCAAGATCACGAATTTGACGGCTCGTCTGTGGCATATCGTCCGAGCCAAGATACGGCCTGGGTTCAGGAGTCACTCTTGGGCTGCCGTTTGGTCTACCTTGTCGGATTTCAGGGTGCCGCAGCGCTTTCGAACGTGAGATCGGACAATTTCTAGTGACACTCCAGCCAGACAATATGTTCTTCTTGGTCATTCCAACTCGGCGAGCCTTGACGTAAGCCCTGATGAAATAAACCTTATCCATTGGAGCGGAATCAGTCAACGAAGCGAACATTTCCAACTCTCGTCGATATGCAGCCTTCAACGCGTTAAATACTCCGTTTTCCAGTGGCTAGAGTCCATAAGAGCAGTGTGCTGGCAGATAGCAGCAATAAACGTTGTTCAGAAAGCACGTGGCCATCCATTCATCCTTCCATCACTCAGCATTAATCTCGAGGTGGAGAAAGGGAAGAACCTACTGTTGCATGGCTTCCACGGCCATCTAAAATAATCATTCTCGCGTCTAAGTCGTCAGCAGGAGTGGTCTGGGGCAGATAAACTCTCTCGAGCCATTTAATGCCAATATGGCCGTCAGTCCACCCGTTAGGCGATGCTATATAATACTAGTCTGCTATCTGCTTGAACTCTTCAAGAAACCACTATTTCTGCAGTTGCTTCCCCTTGAATATTATGCCAGGAACTAAAGCGCGGCCGTCAGCAGTTATAGTTTCGATAAATGAAGTCCAATTTCGGGTTTGTGGTCCCTTCAGAAACGCCTTGCGCTTGGGGTCCACACTCCCAACAACCAGGATATCTAGACCTGAACCCAGAGGATTAGACGGTCAAATTTCAAGCATTAATAAGGGATAGAGGTATATGCTTGCCGAAACCAGTCATAATACCCCCTTCATCGACGTTGACGGTATTTTCAGGCTTGATCCAACCGTACTGGCCCTCCCGGATATCAAAGTACCAATGAACCGCTTTAGGCGTGAAAGAGTCGAACCTCTTGGCTTCTTGACGCCTACCCATTCTGATCTTTAGGTCTGCGCGGCGATTGATAAACTTGATCACCCAGTTACGTCCTAAGTCGGGATGTTCGCCCTGCTGTCTCAGCAGGCCCATGACGCAAGCGCGGATCTAACTGTGGGACGGAGTATAGCCTAAAGACTCCTGACAGAGTATCCAGAAAGTGAGCCTATCCTCTTGGCTCTTAGACAAACGTCAATAAGGGTGGACCTGCTCTTTCACGGCCCCGCGGCCGTTAAGTCTGTCGATTAGAGTGCTCCGAGGCACTCCCCGTCTCTGAGCGGCTTGAGGAGGTGAAAAACCATTATCAGTAACATCAAATATGGCCCCTGCCATATCTTCCTCTATGTATTCCCATTAAAGTCTTGACCTAGGCATTTTCATATTGTTGTCACAGAATAAGGCTAAAAAATACAGAAAAGAGCGGTAACGTACTCCACAAGTGAGTGTCCCATACAAGCGAGTATCCCAAACACATTTTACACCTTAAACTGCCATTTTAAAAAACTACATCGAAAGCCTTAATCAGGCTTAAACTACCTGAAAACTTAGATTCAGGCCAATGAACAACGGGAATACACAGAAGAGACGTCTTCTAAATTCCATTTGTATTATTTAGAATATTACGAGGAAAAGCTGTATTCGCACTGTCTTTTCTCCTATTTTCAGGCATAGAACATTGAATAGACCGCCGAATGGTTTGGAGGAACCTCAAATATATGACTTTTTGCTCAGGAGACTATGGATAAAATTTTCAAGAAGCTAGCAGTGCTATACCCT
>NW_017264846.1:320167-325170 GCF_000149955.1 Fusarium oxysporum f. sp. lycopersici 4287
TCCATAGATAAATAGTCATTCTTCTTCCCTGTGACTTCTAACCACTTCTTAAACTGCAGCTTTTTCGTGATACCTTTAACTATGACTTCTCTGTTATCTCGCCATTCTTATTTCAATGCCTCGAGCTCCCTGATAAGCTGTGATCGTTGCTGCCGTATCTCGGATCGAATACTCTTCTTCTGACTCTCTGTAATGTACTTATCCTGCTGCTCGCGAAGCTCCTGTAATGAAATCGTGTTAATATAATCAGAAGCTCCTCGGGCGCGTTTTCCTCGCTTTCTCTGGTGATATCTTTTCTCGATACGAGCTCGGCGATCTTCTATATTCCTTTTTATATGATCTTCAAGTAATATAGCTTTATGAACAATATTCTGAATATGCTTAAGTCCCTGACGCGTTGGGGAACTGAGGATATCGTGATATCGGTCCCTGACGTGTGGTGCCGTTGTGGAAGCTGTTGTGAACCTCGCTTCTGACGGCAGAAGTGAGAAAAAGGCAGGATCAACAGTCTTCTTCATCTTCAGCTTCTTCCTGAGAAGATATTCGACTGCAGGTCGGTCTGTAGGTGGGAAAATCCCTGACTTTTCGAAGCCTGAGATGATATGTGCCGCCGTGAAGCCTTCGTCGAAGATCTCCTGAAAAAATGATATTAGTATGTGAAAAGAGGGGTTATCAAGAGAAGGCTGAGCTATGAGCCTCATACCTGAAAAGCCCCGGCAAAGTCACGGCGGTTAAAGGTCAGCTTTCCCTTCCTTAACGCCTCACGAAGCTTCCTCTGATGTGCATTCTTCAGATATTGAAATACACCTATATCCATAGGCTGGAGGATATGCGTTAAATGGGACAGTAAGAAGGCCACGAGGATATTAAATTTCATATAGTATTCTCGAAAGGCGAAGGAGCCGTGACCGGCGAAGCCGTCGATAACGAGCAGCCTCCACACAGGACCTTCTTCTTGGATGGTTTCGGTATTCGGAGGGAGGTCATATTCTCTGAAGGCATTCCCAGGTTGTTGCAGGTGCTTATTACAGCCAAAATACTGCTCAAAATCGAGCTGACGGCGTTGAACAGTAGCTGACTTCTCCTAGGAATAACGGTTAAAATGCTTTGCCTACTGCAGCGTTATCTCAGCGTTGGAAAAGGCTGTATCTGACTGTGCAAATCGCATCTGAGAATCGCCCTCGATCTGAGCCCACTCCAGCGTTGGAAAGCTCTTGAAGATCAGCCACGGAGGAGTTGTATCGCCTGCAGCGTTGCCTGTGCCGATGACTGTATAGCTTTCTCGATCAGCAGGGGAGAAAACCTCTGTAGATGACTTCTTCTGTGTATGTATAATAAGGCATTCTACATGCTCTCGTAGCATTCCTACTCTAACTCCAGCTTGGTCAGCGTTCTAACACTCAGAGGCACCGATTCCGTAGTTGGTGATAACTTCAGTGAGCCGCTGAAACCACTGCTTGGTCTCCTCAACACCTGCTTCCTTATACTCCACGCGGGCCAGCTTCTTTGGCCTTGAGAATCGATTTATCGAGCTCTGGATGATTATCACAGAAGCGCCGATACCACATTCTGCTCACTGGCCTTGCCTCAGTATCTCGGCGGCAGCGCAGCGTATTTGCTGCATCTTCTACTTCATATTTAGAGGCAGGCAGACCTGATCTTTGCATCCAGATGACGAAGGCCACGATAGCTTCTTCTTCCTCCTCTGTCAGCAGTCTTGGCCGCCCTCCTCGTTGATCAGGAAGGTCTTCTATGCTGAGGGTATTCGCAGCCTCGAGCTTCTTCACGATGCGAGCGATAGATGCTCTCTTGGAGCCGCGAAAACGATCCTCAGCCTGACGAAGGCTCAAAGGTCGGGCGGCATCGCGAGAGCGGCCACTTTGAAGCCGTAGGCGTGAAGAAACAACGGCCTGAGCAGCCCTGAGATTTGCAGATGAGTGCATAATGCAGTTAGACGATAGATACGGTATATTCACTAATTAATGTCTTCAGATCCTTGATTTTGGCTGTAAAAAACCCGAAATTGGGGACAGCCGGCTGTGCGGGGCTCTCTCACCCTTGTGTGCGTGTCTCAGGGTTTTGTGCCCAACTAAGCTTGCTTAGTTGGCCCCCCCCCCCCCCCCCGGCTCGAGCCAAAGGGTAGCGGAATTTGCGAAATCCAATATTGCCATTTTTAGGTGCACAGTATAGGTGGGACACTCCCTTGTGGAGTACGTTAAAGAACTTGATGATTGAACTAACACTATTTCTATAGCACGGTATGCATACATCGCGTACCCCTCACAGCCTTAGAGGGCTACAGTCGTTAACTCCAATCATTTCTATAATCAGTAGAGACATTGTCCTCTAAGCTGCTATATATTTTGGCCAATTTTGGTGTAAGTGAAGCCGATGAGTTTTAGTGGAGCTATTTTTTATTTTGCTTGCCGAAAGAGGGGTTATGCCGAAAGAGGGGACATTCCCTCGACACTCTTCGAGGTTATTCGACATCAGATGAGCCCAGAAGACGTCATTACACTGCTCAGCTTTCTGAATCTACCAAACAGGAACAGTTTATTTGCTCGGATACGCACAAAGCATATCCAAGCGGAGTATCCCGTTGACATCGTGGACATGACACACCACCTCGACAAGAATCGCCTTGGCAATATGATTGAAGACTTCAAATCTTTGAATGTGGAAGCGCCATCACATGAAAGTGAGAGTGAACCTGGAAACGATCAACCTGAAGTATAGTCGACCGTTCGTCGCCATTTGCCCTGCTCGGCGTGAAGTTTGCGCAAATGTTTGTCTGGACAATATGGAACTGCGTCGCGATAAGTATCACCATTACACCGCTTGCAAAGTCGGTCGCCGAGGCTGTAGCTGCAGTACTAATCAGCCCCGGCATGCGCATCATGATTATTCGCATACAAAATCACCGAAAAAGAGTGTTGACAAGTTTACTAGCCGTCTCTAAACTGGACCTCGCTTGGAAAGAGGCACTCGAGCCGCTCGACGGGATTCAGGAAGTTCTTAGTGGCTCACAAATTCTTGGGACGCGACCATGCTTAGGTGCGTTGGAAGTGGATCGTGAGGAGGATAATAATAATGACCTGGTGTTTACGTGATTGTTGGAAATGACCTAAACTAACCTACCAAGTTGATAGAGCCTTGGTCATAGGACCGATATGATAAGAGAGCGCTAGAGCCAATGCACGATCACGAGCGAGGCAGGTGGTCTCAAGTGGCAGAAGGGGCCTCATTAGTTACGTTTTCGATTGTATATTCACTTTAACTTCCGAAATTTAAGCTGTCATGACTCGTGCTGTTACCGACTATTTAGGTATTCTCGTCTGTGACCAAAACCGTGTTAATCCGCCGCCGCGGCCATCCAACTCATCCCCATTTCGCACATTCGATTTGACATGGACCTGTGGGAAACGATGTTGCTCGCTCATCTGACAGGTTTCTGGAGGATCCCTTCACAGTGGTCGTCAAAGTGGAGGTTGAAGTGCCTCACGCTGTGCATAAACTTCTCTGTCATGTCAAGCTTTTGGTCACGGCCAAAGAGAGTCTCGACGAATTCGACACCAGCATTCTCGCCAAGGCCAGCTTGGCTCCGCTTAGCAACCTTAAGCATGGGTGCTTCACAGATTTTGAGAAGGGAGCGGAGCTTCTCGGTAAGGCAGCAACCGGCCTCGATGAACTTCTCAACACGGTCACGGTCGGCGGCACTGTAAATGTGGCCCACTATTTTCTTTGCTCGCTTCACTTTATCGGCAAGTTGGATGAGGAGGAGCCACATATCACCGGCCATATCAGAAATAGGAGCGCTAGGACCATGACAATACGTGGTCCAGTCATAAATCCACTTCCCGAGATTGTTGGCATCAAAGACGCTGCCTAGGAGTAAGATAGGTTCCTCGCTAGGCTCCCAGTGCTTGAGCGAGTATCCGGAGGGGATGCGATGCTTGCAAGCATCGGCATCAGTGGCCTTAGGTGTATGGGATGAGGATAGGTGTCTACTATGGTAAGATTCAACGGAGCGTATATTCTGAATTTGAGTTCGAGAAATACTAGCGATTCGATGGTTGTCATTGCCAAAGCTCTTGTAAGGCAGATGTTGAAATGAATCGTATATGGAAGGTATCTGCTTTTTAGAGATAGACTTATTGCTGACGGTGAACGCAGCATCATGCAGATTCACGTTCTGGCCCCTACACTGTCCTCCGCCATTGTTGAATAATTGGCAATCAGTAGCGAATCGGGTACCAGTGCCTCTTCCATATGCGCCGGAATTCGAGCCATAGATGGATGCGACATGATATCCATGGCTGTTGTAACGAGGGGATCCCGTAGCAGGCATGCAGAGTTCATAGTCGTAAATTCTCATCTTGTTGACATAAGGATATGTTGTGGCAATCGACAACAGTTCTACCCTTAGGTACGTATAGTCGCAACGACTTAGTCAAGTTGAGAAGAACAGGAGGAAGATGAAGAGGAGTGTGGTATTGACAGAAAACTTATTACAGCGTCTTGCGGATTAACCAACGCAAGCCACCATCTGGTTACAACATACTAAAAATAAGAAACTCGACGTCGAGTAATTCGAGAGTTCAGAACATAGGATTAGGTCGAGGAGTGACGAGAATATAGTTGACTGATGCCACCAAACCGAAGTCAACTATTTGCCAAGTGTCGAGACAAGGGGCGACAATTGATGTGGCAGATTCTGCTCGGAGTCTGAAACCAGAGGAATATTGAGCCAGAAGCTAAAAACGAGGCGCTATGCCGCTCGTAAGCATGCAAAATTGTTGGGGTATCGTGTTTTCACTACTGTGCTCGATAGCGGTAGCAGATATGTGAATGGTAAATAGAGGGTACGCGATGCACAGAAACTGGCTGCTCGGCTTATCATTGGCGTGTGAGTTAGGGGGGTTGGTGGGGTGGGCGGCGCGCGGGCTTGTGAGTGAAACCAATACTGGGGTCAAGTCAACCGACTGAACCTTAACAAAATACCC
>NW_017264846.1:326608-378849 GCF_000149955.1 Fusarium oxysporum f. sp. lycopersici 4287
ACCTGGACGTTTGAGATTGGTTCAGCATCCTGGCTTGGTTGACCAGAGCAAGCTTCCTACCACCGTGCAGACACAACATTACATTGCAGCCGGCTCTATAAGGCAAAATCACTTAGCAATTCTTGAACTAGCGTTCACGTTTAGCGTAAATGGCAATGGCCACCCGCCAATTGAACTCAGTATTGCCTAATCAATACAGCCAAACCAATCGCACCCACAACGGTACAAGCTGGCGGATTTTGCCATCAGAATGACATCCGCTACACCTGTTGGGCCATTTGTTAATTTATAGACAGTATGTCACCCCTTCCGGCTGTGCTGCGTTGAAGGCTGTACTAGGAAGATTTCATACCCTGGCCCTGCGATACTTGATCTCATTCTTTCTGATCCTTTTTACACCTTTCCTCTTCGTTCCCTTGGAGAATCCACATACAGTTAAGCTATCTTTGATCGATAATATTTTCCCTAAGATGACCAGCCCCTGTGCGAATTACTATGTAAGCTTCCATTCCTGACTCAAAACCTTAAGTATTGACCACGAACAGGGCTCTGCCAAGTGCCGCAACAGTGTCCTGATATTTGGTGCCTGGTGCGATTTCTGTCTGGTTTAGTCTTCCTAGGCGCAATTGTGTCGTTCTCACGCTAACCCTGAATATGGCATTAGACCGCAGGTGCTGGGATGCCTATGAACAATTTACTCCCTTACCCCTCGACTCCATCTAGCGAATATGTAAACCCGATGAATAAGAATGTACAGAAGAATAAGGCAGCTGCTAGTAAGGAGGGTGTGGCATGCTGGAATAGAACCTATGCCGCTCCTTGGTCCGTTCAGAAACTTGTATATCCGGATGAATTGGGGATTCTGAGACAACAATGATTGCATGTTCTTTCTGATATTTAGTGCTAGCAACAACCATTACCATCGCACTTCCAACAATGGGTCCCGAGCAACCTCATCCACTTGAAGCCCTCGAAATGTTGTATTGATAGATAGCCCCGATCCACGTCTAGTAAGGGGTGATATCGGAACTGGCCAGGCAGAGGATATTGAATTAGGGGGCCATGGTGGCCGTTTGAAATGTTTCTAGACCCATGTTAGAGTAAGTCACATTTAAATTTTACTGAAAACCGGTCACGAGGCCGGGAGAATCACGTCTTCAAACGCTCTAATGTAATATTCATGGTTGAATGCCATATGATTCTTCAGTGACGCGTATGTCTTCCGGGAGAAAAGGAATCCTTGCGCGGTCTATAGCCCATTCATTCGAAAATCGACCACATCAGGCTGTTGGGAAAATGAGGCTAGGGTGAGGGGAACTACCATAAATATTGAGGAACACAGTCTCTCCTATGGGGTGAAAATATCGGCATCCCCAACAACTCTCACTGTCACATTCTCATCCGTCACGACATCATAGAATAATTCCTGTCTTCAACTAAAGCAATGTGTGAGGGAAATTGCATTGATTTTGATTCAGTTCAACTGTTCCACTCTTTATTTCCCGATGGTTGCGAGCAGGTATATTTTCTTCCGAGTGTGTCACATTGCAAGGCTCGAGGCAAACTTGACCTCAATGTTCAGCTCGAAACGTCGGATCCTACATTTCAGTCATTGACAGACCGCTTGGAAGCAATTAAGCCAGCACGCAGTGCATAAGGGACAGCTACTAATGAATAGCTACCACTGGAGAAAGTCTTCAGCCCAGCGGGCTGACTCACTGATTCGTACACGGCTTATCGTCCTTTCCTTCTACCACGATAGCTTCATCTCCGGCCGGCCCTTCAATTCTATATCGTACTCTGCCTTCCGATGTCGTATTCGCTTGTCCAGCAATCACGCTCCTGAATGGTCTTCATAAGTGGCCTTCAACGTGAGGCCATTGAGAATCATGGCTTGACCATTGAGGGTTGATGCTTCTGCACATGTTCGACTATTTTTCTTTTTGTCTTCCTTCCTCCATTCTGTTCTTCTCTTTCTTTCTCTTTTTCTTCTTCCTTTTTTTAAAAGAATAAAAAAATAAAAGCATTCCTTTAGGGACTGGAATTCACCCTCTCATGAGCGGAGGGCTCAAATTTGCGTTACTTGTCGCTGGCTGCGCGCTCGAACGAGGAGACGGATTCCTAGAGCTCTGGTTACCGGCTCTCGACTTATAGACGCATTCGGGAACAAAGGAACCCTACAGAATCAGACAATAGCAAGTTGTCGTAGCAGTCAACGCACACATAAGCATGATTCTTCGTCGGTCAGCAAGGATGCTGTGAGGTGCGACGTTAGATTTGTAACTCACAGCACTTCGTGTCTTGTTTTTTTTTCCAGCTCGAAACGCCAACACCAGCGAGAAATACAGGTCTTGAAATACGGAAATGCCCCACATTTTGCGAGTCGAAGGTGACCGCAGCTTCTAAGCTTGTAATTGAGTATCTGACAATGGCTCGGTTTTATAAATGGAGGTGCTAACTAGGCATTCCAGGAGGAGCCGCTGTTCTCTATCTGAATAAGCGAAGAGAGCAAAAGACAACATGCGTCAGAATGATGACAGATTGCAGATTCGACTAGAGCGGGGTCTGTCATGGCGCAGACAGCAGCGAGCTTGGGCAGCTTTATATTTCAGTCCCTAAAATCACCAGCCCCATCCCCTTACCATATTTTCTTGGCATATGCTTTCCTCCCATCTGCTTTAAATCACCGACTTATTCACTTATGTTTGTCAATCTTGCCCCAGGACACCACTTGCATTGAACGACGTGCCTCACCATCATAGGCGATTGAACCTGCATCATCGGCAAGCCAGAATACGACATCGACTGTACAAAGAGATGAACTTAGATCAGCCCCTTCATCGAGACGAGGTGGATCCCCCTCCGTGCAAAACCAGCCGTCGCCTATATTCTATCTCAGTGAGCCTCTGAAATCACAGGTGCATTTGCCTCCGCCTTTCCCATCCGCTTCGTCGGAGTATTACTTAAAAACCACATGCTGTTTGGGGCCTTGGAATAAGCCGCCTAGCCGGCGGCATCGTCTTTGTGTAGTGACGTGTCATTATTTCCGGTGGGACAGTGCCAATGTGTACCCTAAAGTGCGCTCGAATAGGCCATAGTAGTACGCCATCAGAATCTCTAGGTTGGCACAATTCTCCGGTCCACACGGTATAGAAACTCAAGCTCCAGCAACTTCATTTCTGCGACCTGTGCCCCTAAATATGGCGCAAAGCCTTGCTCCAGAATGAGTCTGAATCCTTTCGATGAATATTAAGGCTGTTCAGGTACGGTATGAGCAGGCTATCATCGTGGGGGATGGAAGCTGCGCTGTAACTAACGTATTCCTCACCACTCCACACCTTGAGTTGTTTTTGCAAGATGCTTAGGTCTTTTTTTGGCATGTTGTTGGTATTGTGACATTTCCATAAGGTCATTCATGGCCTGGATGATGATCTCAGGAATATGAGAACTTATTATCGCGCCTCTTCCCAAGTTCTTGGTCGAGATGAAATCAATTTCGAGGTGCACAATGGCTGTTATCAGGATGAAATGAGGGAAAAGCGACGATGACCTGCGCAAGGAGTAGAGCTTGATCTGGCACCATCTCGCGTAGCTGCCGGATTGTATAAACATCTCCATCGGGGTTACGGATCCGGCGAAGCGTGCCGGTCCGGCGTGCCTCCAGTTCGAGTTTTTCCTTCTGTCATCTTACGATATCCTTCTGTGCCGATTTGGCGATAATTGCATAGTCTAAAGAAGACTCTACATCTTCTAAGATAGCTCTCGTTGGACTGCTGAGAATTTGAAGCTTGTCTCGTATCGAATTGAACTGTTTTTTGGCTTTTCCTGGAGTAACAGGATGAAGAAGGTTGGGAAATACAGGCTCGGTTTGCTCGTGAGCTGCTCCTCGTAGAGGTTCCAAAGGACCCAGAAAGTCGAGCAGCTGAGGGCTGCTGGTGTTGTTCGGGCAGCCAAAGCTGCAGTGGTCGGTCGAGGCAGTGTTAAACTGCAGGCGAAGGTGAGGGTGAGGGTGCAACGATCCTGAATGTCTAGCAGCAGGGTGCTGCGAATATCGTCTGGGCAGCCGAGGCGGTCTGTCGTACGGGGGAAAATCGAGGGCGCAGAGCCCGAAATGTCGAGGTAGAAAGAAGTCGCAGATAACACATAAGGAATGGCGCCCGGAGGCGATGTCAAGAGCTCGCGAAGCTCAGTGTCGTTGGACACTCGTCACGAAGGTCAACTCTCTGAATCCCTTTCTACCAGCGGCTGTTAGGGTTCCGTTAGCCCCACAGTTGCTTTTCCTGCCATTTTGGCTTGCAAAAATTCTTGACCCTAGCAAGACGCTAATAGCGGGTGCCAAGGAAAGTTTTTTACAGGAGACAGTTGACCAGATTTGTTGTATTTCGTCGACTGCGCATAGTAGGGTAATTGGTATAAATAAGACGATCAAAGATAGCTTCTCAGTCAGGATTTAGGAGATCTGGGGGGTTTGGTCTCCTTCATCAGATTAACTCATGTGAATTTCCCAGTGATGAAGTCCAGCAACGCCGCTTCAACCATGTCCTTTGATTGGATATCATGCACCATGTCGATATATCTACTAGAAAATGGCATTATCAGCCTATTGCCCTCCAGATATCCCTCGTCATATAGCTCCCACATGTCCTCCACAACTGTTGAACTTGACGTAGAGCCAGATCCCGGACTCGTTAGAGTTGAACCATCCCAACATGGCCGAACAATCCATTGCGACCGAATTACGTTTCCATTAGGGGCGGACACGCGCAGCCGAATACCGCCAGGCACACATTTGTAAACTGCTGACCATTGCATCCGCACCGTGAGCCCGGGGATCAGCGTGTACAGCTCATCTATGTGGTATGTGCGAACAGTGGCGTCCCAAGGCCCAATAAAAGGATCGTCTGCGATCGACGCCGGCAGAGTTGAGATCTCCACAAAGCTGAGTACGGAGAAATTGTGTTTCAGGGTCGTGGTGTATTTCTGTAGCCAGCCAATGAGGAATTGAGGCGGAAGGTTGCCGGGAAGGGGGACCGTGACAGAGAAATGGTGTTGTGCCCGCATTAGTGGACTTGGTTTTATAATGCGAGTGGTTCGATGGTTGGTAATGCCCGTGAGCCTCAAAATATCAGCCGCCGCAATGACGAGTTTGCTTTTGCCACAATGTGTAATGATTAATAAAATCAATGCGGGCTGACTGATGTGCGGGGTTTTTCGTATTTCTTGGCCTTTTAGCCGCAGCGACGAGGAGGTCAGCCCTGTCGAGATAAGATAAGAAGCAATTTGAATGAGCCAAGACAGACTGCCATATGGTGAGTAACATTTGGCGTTCGTTAACACCGCCTGATTGGCTGTTGGTTTGGTCGGATCTGTTTCGAGCTATCCTACGCTGATTGGGCAAGCTTAGCCCTTATTGTGTGGGGGGGGGGGGGGGAGGGCCGGCTAATTCACAAAACCAGCACCTTGTCTCGCAGGCCGGGCATCAATGATCCTCAGCAACAACAGCCCTTAGTAATCAAGCTGGATGATTTAAAGTAAAACCTGTGGGATGGAATACCCCACACAGAAGATAGATCCAATCAACTCACTACTGCTGCTCATTATGAATGACCCGACCTTCAACCCATTTTAAGCACATCCAGTGCGACATGAAGCTTTTGGTACCCCGCTTGTACTGGTGTGATGACAGGGATAAGGTGGGGCGGGTACGGATTGGAGCCCCTTGAGCTCTTAGGAGATAACACCACATACTTAACCTGCGGCTTATCGGTCGGAAACACGGAGGCGCCTTTAAACCGCAGGTGGGTGGTCTGGAATTTCATTGGCTGCTTTGCCATGTCCCGGGCTCCGTGAACAGTCCGGGCGTCGAGAGTTGCAGACGATTTGCCTCTGGGCGTAGACACGCGAGATGGGCAGTAAGAGTCCCCTATTCTTGATCGGCGCGATTTGTCTGTCCGGGCTGGATCGGAACCCGAAGGTTTTGCCTGGGTACATGGACATGATCCACTAACTCCTTACTGGCCGCTTGCAACGAATGCGGCCAGTGAGCGCCATGAAACTTTCCATTTCCGGGAGGTCTTCAGCTGAATCCTTCAACTGACGCAACCACGAGCAAGCACCGGCAATAACGTCGCAAGCAGCCTCTTTTCATCTCCGTCAAAAAGTGTCGCGACCACCCATATCGGATTGTTTAGAACGCTCAAAGCCACGTCTTCCAATTGTTGTTTATATTGCGCATGATAAAACGAATAGGCTCATTGTGTTGTTATTGTTCTAAGTTACATATGTCCGAGAGGAGCACAGCTCCTTACATAGTATCCACATCCCAGCCACCAGCAGATCGGACCACCTTCGCCGCACTGTCTCAACAGCGCAGTAGTGCTGGGTGAAAATATATATTAACGTTCGTCACCCACAGGCCGGCCACCCCCACAGACTGGCCACCTCATTTCTTAGCCAGCCACCCAATTTGTACACACTTTAAACGGCCACAACTCTACGAATTTAATTCCAATTAATTTCAAACCAACACCGATCAATTCAAAATGCCTTCTTTTACTGAAAAAGATATAAGTACCGCGCTCCAGATGGTTGCAGATGGAGTTTCAGTGAACAAAGCAGCCGAAGCTTGTGGCATCAACCGTTCCACTCTACAAGGTCGGGTCAAAGGAAGCACAACACCAAGAGAAGCCCAAAAATCACGGCAAAAGCTCTCTGATATTCAGAAAAAGCGCCTGTGAGATTGGATTATCGTCCAGGCTGATCTAGGATGCCCTGTATCGCATCAGCAAGTCAGAGAGTTCGCCAGTAAGATTGCCGTCCGCAACGGCTTCCCAGAAGGCGTCGGAAAAAACTGGTTACAGGGCTTTTCAAGTCGAAATACAGATATTAGGACTTTAAAAGGCAAGAAAATTGATTCTGAGCGATACAATGGAGCATCTTCTGAACTGATAAAGGCCTTTTTTATGCTGCTGATGATGCCGGCGATACGAATAATCAAGCAGAAGAACAGATACAACGTCGACGAAGTTGGAATGATGGAAGGAATAGGAATGAACGGTCTATTCCTCGGTCACAAGGGCAAGAAGTCAGTACTTATTCGTCAACCTGGTTCCAGGTCTTGGATTACAATACTCGAGTGTATCTCAGCAACCGGGAAAGTCCTGAGACCTGCAGTTATCTTCAAGGGGAAAACAGTTCAACAACAACATTTCCCTGAAGATTTGGACTCCCTAGATGACTGGGAGTTCAGCTGTAGTGAAAACGGTTGGACAAGCAATAAATTGGCGTTGGTTTGGTTGAAAAAAGTTTTTATTCCATCGACAAAGCCCGAGAATAAGAACGAACCCCGACTTCTTATTCTTGACGGTCATGGAAGTCATATGACTGAGGAATTCCTTTGGAAATGCTATAATAACAATATATATCTGTCATTTCTTCCTGCTCACGCTTCCCACGTCCTACAGCCACTGGATGTTGCTGTATTTGGACCGCTGAAGAGAGCATATCGTCGACTTCTTTCAGATCTCGCTTGTATCGCTGATAGCAGCCATATCGGCAAGATTACATTTCTATATACTTACGACAAAGCTCGGAAAGAAGCTATCACGAAGTCCAACGACCTCGCCGGCTTCAAAGCCACTGGACTGTGGCCTGTCAATCTGGCGAAGGTCCTGATGAACCCAATGGTCACTGAGACACCTTCTCCCGCTGCCACAGCGATTTCGCCCGCCAAAGAGCAGGATTCCAGTCTCTTGAAGACTCCCCGGTCGTCTGTACAGCTTCGGCGAGCTCTAGAGGCTGTCCCAGCGACTGCTACTCAAGATCCGACCGTCAGGCTGCTGTTCAGGAAGATTGGAAGGCAATTGGATAGTCAGAACTTCGAAATGGAAAAGCAGAATAGAGAAATATGTGTTCTGCAACGCGAAAGAGAAGAATATCTCCCGAAAAGGCGTAAAAAGGTTATCTATAACCCAAATGCCGAGTTCGCAAAGATTCCAGCGATAAAGAAGGCTCGTGAACAGATGTGGAGGACTTTGCAACCAGAAAGAACGGCAAATAGGGTCCAGAAATTAAAACTTGAGGATCTTTGTACTCAGTTTCATTTAAATATTCACTGACCAGACTTTTATTTAATATAAAAAGTGTGGTGTTGAGATAATTAATTAATTGATTACAATATCTGGTTCTTGGTGTTTTGGCCGAGGTGGCCAGTCTGTGGGAGTGGCCGGTCTGTGGGTGACGGACGTTATATGAAACTTGATTGTTCATTATTGAGCTGAGAGTTCTTCTCGGGTTTATATCTCTAGATGATGGTATCTAGGACTTTTGGACTTTAAATCTAGGACTTTCAGACTAACAGTCTGAATCCTGAAGATAAGGGGAATTCCCAGTTTCCCAACATATCCTCAGCCAGTATCTCGGCTGGCCTGCGATTTTCTGGTTCTGTGCCATTCTCGCGGCCACCTGGCTTGTCATCTTCACCCTCATGGTCCCCGAGTCGTGCCGCAAGGTGGTTGGCAATGGGAGTATCCCAGCACAGCGCTGGAACCGGCCCTTGATGGATTTCCTCCGCAAAAACAAAGGCGGGGCTCAGGAGGAAGTCGCCTCTTCGATCGCGAAGCTCCGGTTTCCCAACCCTCTTCGAACGATCAAAATTATCTTCGAACAAGAGATGTTTCTGGTATTGGTGTACAACTCTATCTTGTACCTCGACTTCATCACTGTGGCTGCGACTCTGTCGACCCTGTTCAAGGAGATCTACGGCTTCAACACCCTCGAGTTGGGCCTCTGCTACCTGCCATATGAAGCAGGTTGCTGTATAGCCAGTCTTGGGCAAGGGTATCTCGACTGGAATTACGCTCGCATCGCCCGCAAGATAGGCTTCTCCATCGATCGCCGTTGGATTGTGCATAACGGGGAGCTTCAGCATCATGAACACGCTGATCGTCGACCTAAACCCGAACTCGCCTGCCACTGCGACGGCAGCTAACAATCTTGTCAGGTGTCTGATGGGCGGCGTGGGCACTGCGATAGTCGACTACATGATCTCCAGGTTGGTAAGAGGATGGTCATTTACATTGCTGGCTGGTCTGCCTGTGGTTTTGTTTCCGAGGATGCTGGCCATTGAGAGGCGAGGGCCGGAGTGGAGGAAAAAGAGAGGCGGCAGGCAGAGCAAGCGCAGACAGCGTGATAGCTTACAGTAGACTGCCTGGATTTTCTTTCTAGTTTTTATAACTTCTTTTTTGTCCTCTACTGTACCCTACACTTCCGTTTTAATTGAACTTGGCATCATGGAAACGAAAAATGCCAGCGACATGAGGGTCGAGGGTGTGAATAGCGACGATGAGGGGGGCAAGGAGGGGAGACGAACGCATGGCGGCGATGAACCAATTCCCGCTGCGTTTCCCTCAGGTCTTGGAGGTATCGCCCGACCAGGGAGACTGGTCGCGGGACATTTCGCCTATAAGAACAATCTGCCGGCTGTCGGAAATGATATTATAACCTTTCGCGCCAGGCCTTGGATGCACCTTCCTGGCTCATCATCTAGAGGATCATTTATTAGTAGTCGTGGTCCACTCGCAGCCATCGACACAGTGGCCCAGGACCCTGCAATAGGTGCACCAACTCTCCTCATCCGTGTGAGCAAAAGGGCACCTTGTATCCTGGCGACAGCCTACACAACTGCATTTTCTCGTCTTCCACCATCTCATATCCCGGCCTGGGTTCCCCTCAGGACACTGCTGCCTTTGGCGCTGGTGACGGCGGTGGTCCTTCTCCGGGTCAGATCGTCTCACCGCCTCCCATCCGTTGTGGCCCCCAGGTCTGTCGTAGAGGCCTCCTCCCTCCACGTCTTTGGTTCCATCGCCAGGTTGCAGGTCCGCGTCCCCAGACCTGACGAATTCGTACCTAATGTAATGAATGGGCCAGGACCTTGTTGCTGTGGCTACGCCAATAGGCGCGAAGTGGGACTGGAAGAACAACAAAACTCTGATTACTGTGGCCTTTTCCTTCCTTCCTTCTTTCCTCAGCTTGAAAGTAAATGGCATCGGAATAGATACTTGGAATCCAATTACTATAAGCCATGCACAACCAACACGATGACGTCAAAAATCTTCACATTAAGGAATCGAACCATATGACGGTCGAAAGGTCCTTTATGATGCTGAAAGATAAAGTCTCGAGCGAAGCCATGCTGACGGGCAAAGTCACTGGATAACATCAGTGCACGTATGAAATGGCCGTTCGATACTGGTTCTACAGTTCATATCTGCAATAGGCGGAGTCTCCTCCGCGAATTACGATCTGCAACGCGAACTGTCCTTGTTACTGGTGGCGGGAAGGTTTTCCCATCCGGTAGAGGAACAGTAAATTTTACCTTTATAAGCAAGTGGCAAGAAGGAGTCACCATTAACCTCAAGGACACCTTGTATATCCCTGAGTTTCCAGTCAACGTCATGTAAGGCTCATATGGAAATATAAATAGGGCCTTCACGTTCATTAAAACAAATAATTACGGTACAATCAGTACAATATTAACCAACTTTCTATCAAGTGCACTCAGCATCACTGCGCAATCCAACAACAAAACGTCGCGGAACGCTGTATGTATTGCTCGCGTGCTGTTGAAGAGTAGCCTAAGATAGGAGCTCCTAATGCCCAGCCTCGATTTGGTGAATCGGATACTTGAGAGCGAATTAGCATATAGAGCGGGGGTTTCCCTCCTCTTTGGGGGATATGAAAGTGGTTCTCAACATTGTCTATGTCATTTATTGGTATGGTCTATGAACCCCTCTCAGTTGCCATGCTCGCTGAGATTCGTCGCGAGTTCCTGACTTGAAGAACAACGCCCATGACTTTATTCAAAAGGAGTTCCTGGCTCTGCCATAAAATCAGACGATAACACCGGGAGAAGAAGTAATCCGTCATCATCGGATGGCTATTTCAAACCAAGATTTCAGTGTAGTACTCAATCGGTCTTCCAGGCCTCGGTCAGCAGCTCCTCGACCTTGCGGACCTTGACTTCTGGGAAGTCATCCTGAATGGCGTGGCCATACTTCAGATCGAAAGCGCCCGTGCCAAACATGATGCCAAAGGTCGCCAAGATGGACTGAAGCATCGGCTTGGGAATGAACTTGTAGGCCTCGGGATGACCCGGGAGTTCGGCGACGGTATGCGTCTTGAGTGTATCCAGGGTGTCGTACGTGACCTTGAACTTTGTCTTCTTTACCTTCTCGCCAATGGCAATCATTTGGTCCCAGGTGATCTTTTCGGCGATGCAGTACGTCTCCGGCTCCCACTTCGGGAGGGTCAGGGCCTTGGCGACAAGCTTGGCCATGTCGACCGTGTGGGTGAGTGCGACGGGGATATCTCCGCGGATGGGGATGGCGGCGGTGTTATGGGCAAAATCGACAACGATGGAAAAAGGCTGCATATAAGTCTTGACACCGGGGTAGGTGAACCAATCCAAGAAATAGCCCGGAATCCAGATGCTGTACTCGAGGTTGCTCGCGGTCACCGCGTCAATGACATCAGTCTTGAACTTGGCGGGAGGAAAGATGTCGATGATCCTGGCACACTGATCAGCCTGCGGCTATAAATTATACAGCAAGAAGGAAATGGAAGACCGCCAATCCGAGAGCGATTGTGGTAAGAAATGCTTACTCTTGGCCGAACTTGATGCCCCAAATGGCGGGAATGTAGCGCTTGGTGACGCTGGAAGCCTCGGCGGCCTTGATGAGGCTCAGCTCTGGATCGGCGCCAGTGACGAGGTTGAGAGTTGAGATGACGACCTCAACTTTCTCATCCTCGAGAAGCTTCGTCAGAGCTTGCACGTTGCTGTAATCGACGGCAATGATACGAGCGCCGATCTTCTCCGACAGCGCGGCGTCCTCCTGCAGTGGCATGCCGTCAGCTTCGCCGCGGCAGTCAAGCGATTGGTGCCAGCCTACCTCGCGAGCTAGGATGATGGGCGTGAATTTTCCGTCTTCTAGAATGGCCTCGACGATGGTGCGGCCAAGGTTGCCACGGCCTCCGGGAACAGCGACGACGGGAAACATGATGGTGGTGATTGAAGTGTGATCAAAGGTGTTTAGCAAGCTATCAAGGAGGGTCAGTGGTCCAAGTTGTTCAGAGGGTGACGATGGGCTGTTTTAGCGATGGACTTTGCTCGAGGAATGGTTGTAGATTGCAAAGAGGCATCATGAAATTTGTTGCTCCAGCTTGGATTTTAAACAGCTGGCCTTATACCAATTCCCTCGAGAGTCGAGCAACGATTCTCGGAGTCGGGAACATCATAAAGTTTCAGTACTCTAGAAATCCGCCGCATTCGAGCGGAGTTTGGTAATCATCCCGGGCTTTACAAATCTGTAGCCAGTCCTTTTGGCTGAGACACGCCGGATACAGTGGAACAAAGCCGGGCCAACTCCATCATGCGGCTGTCGTCTGCATGGCACATGGGAGTCCAGGAAATCCAAGCTTACCTAAGCGGATGTTGGATGGCTGAGCCGTGTCCGACGCCAAGGGGCCTACAGTGGGGGGGGCAATAATTTTGAATCCAACATCACGTACCGCGCCTAGCCGGCCTAGGCCTAATTGAGCATTTTTCTGTGATGCTGCTGCAAGCAACCCAGATCAATTTCGTTAGTATTTAGTATCTCTGAGTTTGCGTACCGGACAGGGGGGTCTAGCCAACCAGAGGACATCAAATGAAAGGTACATTCAGCCCCACCTAATTTATGCGGTGATAGAAGTCCCAACAATTCCCGGATCTACATAGGGGTACTTTGCACTCCTGACAGCCATACCGTGACTGAACCCTTTTGCCCCTATTCCCATTGTTTGTATTAGCTTGTAAGGGCTGCGGTTGACCCTTTCCAACCCGTATTCCTTTACAAGCTTTACAAGGCGAGGCGTTTTTATTTCGGACCTAATTATGCATTGTTACAGGCGTAAATTCGTCTCCAGTACGAAATCTCTGCCTTGACTGACTGTCAGGTTGATACTTAGCAATGAGGCTATCCACAATGTGTTGCCGCCAGTCAGCTTGTGACTTTATATGTTTCCACTGTGGCTGCCCTTTAAGCTGTAAAATGAAGCTATTGATCAGGGCTATTTCTAGCAGGAAGTCCCAAGCTAGGGTCTTCCAGCTGCCCCTACGGACACGGTGGTCGGGGCTCCAATAGGCTCGCCTTTGGTCACCTTGGTCCACAGCATCCATCTGTTCATTGTAGATAGCAGCAATTGACGGGATAGAAATAACCTTCACAGGCTCGGCACCAAAAATACGCTTAATTGGCCGTGCTGGCGGTTGGTCTGTTGTCGGTCTCTTCCTCTTGCGGTCAACACGTTCAACGCCTGTGAAAACCGTAGATAAAAATAACATAAGAGCGTTGTCTTTCCAAATGATCTGATTAACCTAACCAAAGACATATTAGTAAGGGAAATCATAGAGGTCCTATCTTTCTAACTGACCAGGTTATCCTTCGTAGGGACTGCCGTAAGGTAGTTAAACTCAAGGTCAGCGGCTGCTGTGTTATTAACCTTCTTCAGCTTGACTAGGGGTTTATAGAAGCCACATTTCTGACAGGCTATGCCTGTGGCTCCGTGCCCTAGTTAATAAAGCCGGCGGAAGAGGTTAGGGTAGGAGAATAGGTTATCTAGGAATACGTGATACCTGGCTTTTGGCAGCAATTTTACTAGGGCAACAACCACAGCTTGGGTAGGATTTAGATGCTCTGCTCTCTCTGACTTCCTAACTGGCCGTCTTTGCCGCTGTTTCCGTACCTGTGGTGATTTTCGCCGGTAAGCAGGCCTGACCCCTACGGGCGCGTATTTTCGATGTGGCCGGTGCCAAAGCCACCGGAGGAAATAGCCTTCTTGGGCCACAACCCAAGCTTTGAAGCCTCGAGGGATAGGCTTGTTAGGTACGACTGTTGTCTCTAAGTCTCTCCCTAGGAAGCGGACCATACACTCATCTATAGCAATAGATGTGCCTGGTGAGTAGAAGTCTAAAAACGCCTGCTGTATATGGTCAGACCAGGACCTAACCCGGATGAAGGTTCGGCTATAATCCTCAATAGAAGCTTCCTTATCGATAGTTGTGTGGTCAAAAAGGCGAAGGTTCCGTGACAATAGCTGGAATCGTGTGTAAGTCATCCATTTTGTAATTGGATGAAGAGGGCGTTGCTTCCCTAGGGACGAAGCCTTCCAATAGTCCTTGATCTGCTTATCTGTGTGTAGTCTCATATAAATGAAGATTGCAATCCATATATAGATTTCTGCAGCAGAGGTTGATTTCCATTGGAATAGCCGTGACTGTGGCTTCAATGTACGACGGCCACAGCGAGCCTCTTCAAGCACGTGGCTAGCCCAACTATTCGTGTAACAGGCCCAGCTTTCTATTAGCGAAATAGGTACAAATTGCTGGAATAGCAACAGCGGCTCTTGGGGCAAGGCTGTGATCTTAGGGGCCCGAATTGGAAGCTTCAATGGCCGAAAACGGTAGCCGCGGGAGGGATCCGGAGCTTTGATTGGTCGGCAGGTATTATCAGCCTGCTGCTCGCGGCGGCTGTTAGCAACAACAATACAGCTATCGTCATACGCGTTGACCGCTAGGCCGGAGTCTTGTTGAGAAGCCATGAGGTCGTAAGGAATGAATAAGAAATGTATGATGAAATGGGCGGGGTTGATTCCTCTGGCCCTCCAGGTCACTCCATGTACATCAGCCAAAGTGGGGGTCATGCGGGGCTCGGTACGGAAGTGTAGGCTTATGACACTCATAGAGATATGCGGCAAGATGGGACATAATGCAAGGACATGTCAGGAGGATATTGAGGTATCCGGAGAAGAGGATAGTAGGTAATTTTAATTGATTGGCTAGTTTGTGGTGTTTTTGTTGTAACATTTAGTTTGAAGGCTAAGAAAAGTGGCTCACATACTAGTGATTCACGTTATACTTACGGAGGCAATTGTAATAGTGACGCAGTCTAGTAATATTAAGTTAAAGCGTGGCGTGAAACGTAAGATTTGCAAGATAGCCCCGCTGAAGTAGCTCTAGCCCCAAGTCGGCGCTAGCTAACCCTAAATGTGGGGTTGGGGCTATTTTAAGCCAATCAGCTACTCGGCTTCGCTCCAAGCGATTTGGCTCCAAAACGCAAGCGAGATAACCGAATTTGTTAGACGATTTGAGTCAAATCGCTTGCGAATGATACCTAGCCCAGCACGTCCTGTGCCCCAATAGGGGACTTTCACAAGCCTCATGGCCCCTCGGACGAAAAGTATACATGCATACATACATAGCTCGTATTTGATCTCAACGATTTGTACTTTTCCCAATCCTCCCAGCACGTGTCAGCGCTTACTGTGTGGTGCGGGGCAAAGTACGGCAACTTCCGATAAGTTGTGGCATCGCAATTGGCCAACACCTCGTAAGTTAGGAGGAGTATTACAGCTGTGACATGTGTGGTTGACATTGGTGAGGCGATGGTATAAAAGTTCCAAATCTGGTTGGACGGAGCGTATTCAGCCTGACAAGTTCTGTAAGGCCAAAATTTTAACTTTCCAGCTTTCAGCGGAGGGTTATGGTACAATATAAACTCCTGAACTCGCACAATACTACCTGCCCGTTCTATTCAGCCTTTTCTTGAACAATCTGACACCATGACCATTAGGCTGTTTTCGTTGATAGCGATATTGGCATCGCTGTCCAATGCAGCGGCTACTTCAAAGCCTCAACCCCCGATTTGTATTGTCGGCGCCGGCGTATCCGGCCTTACGGCGGCAAAGGCGCTCGAGGATAAGGGTTACAAGACGGTCATGTTTGAGAAGCGCGATACTGTTGGTGGCATGTGCCAGTCACATTATGAAGAGTAAGTCCACCCTTCTCGCACCCTGCGGGCTTGTGCCAGTAGGTGGTCGTCGTCTTGGAATTTGTCAACTGATGGACTGGTTTCTAAAGCGGTCAATACTTCCCCCTCGGCGCTGTGCTCTTCACGGAAAGCCCGAGCTTTGCAGAGACTTTCAGAGTCGTTAATTCCTCGGGAGTCGGCTTCGACACGTTTGACCCTGCATACACCTATGATTACGACCCAAAGACTGGATCTGCGGCTTTGACGCAGGCGTCAACTCCTGCTGCTATCCAGGCCTTACAGGAGGAGCTGACGCGATATGCTGGTCTTTGGCAGAACGACTTTGCTCCTATTGGAGTTCCCGGCTACAAGGCGAGTTCGTTGGTGTTGTTGCCCGCAGATTACAGCACGGTATTAACCTGAGCTTGCAGAATGGGGTCCCTAAAGAGTTTACTGTTCCTGCTAAAGAATGGCTTCTCTCGAACAATTTTCCCATCATAGCTTCTGTTATCAACCGCGGTGCTGGGAACTACGGATACGGCGACTATACTCAGATCCCAATAGTGAGCTACATATCCTGTCCACCTACTGCTTTGACTGCATAATTTACCAAAATCACAGCTCTACTTCCTGCAGTTCTTTGCGTCAGATATTATTGCGAGTTTTATTGGAACGATGCAGCCTTTCAAAACCGGTAACCTCCCACCTAGCAAGTGACATGCCGCATGCAATGGCTAACTCTACGCAGACTTTTTTGAGGTCTTCAAACATGTATCCAAGACCATCAAGGGATCAATTCTTCTTGGTGTCAAGATTCAGCGCATCAGTATGTGTTCCATTACCTAGTACTACAATAAAAGCTGATTCATATAGATCGAAGTCCCCAGCCAAGCATTCGATACCGCAGTACTAAAGGGCGGCATACAAAGACACAGCTCTGCTCGGACGTCATCATCGCGTTCCCTCCCACATCTCGAGCTCTAAAGAAATCAGAACTGGTGCTTTCGGCTGCTGAACGAACTCTTTTTGCACAAGTTGGCGTCAACAGCTATTTCGCATCAGTCGTCCGCATGAGCAACCTTGGCGACAACCTGACCGTCTCCCAAGAGCTTCCAGACCCTCTCGATCCTTTCAAAGCAGAAGGTCAACCTGTATACCTGACCCGGTTGCATCCAGAGTCCAGCATCGTCAACGTTTACTCGGCAGATGACCCTGCGCACCCCAGCGTCACCCGAGTCAAGAGGCATCTTATTCGTGATTTGAGCAAGATTAACAAAGACTTGGAAAACGTTTATGCTGATAGCACAAAGCTGGTTGCTGCAGACATACGCGCATTCAGTGGACAGATCGACTATTTCCCTCATCTGGGTCCCGAGGCGTTGGCGGATGGTTGGTATGAGAGGTTTAATGATCTCCAAGGAAAAGATCACACGTACTTCACTTCTGGACTAAACAGCTTTGAGACTGTTGAATATACGATTCGGGCTGCTAGGGATTTAGTGGCAACGCACTTCTGATAGGAAGTGATTACGGTGATCTAGTGCAGCGCCTTTTCGGGACTTCAGCGCCTTATTCTCTGAAGTGTCTAGTAGAGCGAGCCTTTAATCAGCAAGGCCGCATTCTTTGTCAATAGCTTCGAAGATGGTGCGCCTAAGGCTCAATACATGACGTTTCTACGCCTTCTGATCAAGAAGACAAATGGTCACGGTTGGCCAAGCTCTTCAGCACATGTATCCATTGCTGGTCCTGTCGATTTAGACACCTTCCATATCAAGGAGGATGTCTGGCCAGAGCGGCTGAGCAAGGCTTCGGTGTTCATAAAGCTGGGTTCTTACTTGGTGCCAGAAAACGACCGCCCTCCTCACAAAGGCGTACAATGCAGTACCCACCCACCAGTAACACCCACCTACCGGTAAGCAAAAAAAAGTCAACCCATACAAACTGCTACTTTTCAACCCCCTTACCAAGAGTCACCAAATTACGAAAAACAAATTGATTCCTTTCATTCAATTGGAATGCGAATGAATTTCAATATTCTTTTGGTTTTTTAACTGTGCGGCCTGCGCGGGTGCGTGCGACAGGTAACTCTTCCGCCTCCGAATTTGAGCCCTCATCCTCTTCCGCTCCTCCCACCTCGATCAGTTCCTCAACAGCCTCTGTCTCCTTAGTTGCCTGGGTTGGGCTAGAAATAGCTTCATCTGCCACTAGTGTCTCGGCTAATTTCATGAACTTCTTGTTGGGATTCGGTATCGCCTTTCTCTTCTTGCCTCTACTCAACCGCTCGACTTCCTCCTCTAGACTAGCTACTCTAGAGCTTAGCGAAGCGATCTTTGACTCTTGCGCTTCAAAACATTTCGATATTATAGAATACCGCCTTCTTGTTGTAGGGCTTTTGTTATTTCCTAGATCCCTAATATGACGGCTGGTCTTCGGCGTATTATCAGAGTCGACTTGCCCGTCTCTATGGCTGTCTGCTGCGGGCGTCATTTCCTTCTTGTCTGGCTGGATCTCAGGATGTATGAGGGCTTTCCGGCGTGAAATTGGCCAGTTTCCAGTCACTCTGCAGCCCGAAAAGATGTTTTTCTTCGTCATACCCACCTCCCTGGCTTTGGCATAAGCCTTGATGAAGTTGACCTTATCTACTGGGGCAGAATCAGCCAGGCTTGTCAACTTTCGGAGTTCTTTGTGATAGGCAGCCTTGGAGGCATTGAATACGCCATTGTCCAGCGGCTGTAGGCCGTGGGAGCAATGGTCTGGCAAGTAACAACAATATACGTTGCTCAAGAAACACATAGCCATCCACTCATCCTGGATTTAGGGTCAGCGGCACTTTTGGTTCAGGAGGTTCAGGACAGGCAGATACTCACAGACACATGGCTTCGATGACCATCTAATATAATGAGCCTCGCATCGGACTCATCTTCCGGTTGTGTTTGGGGAAGATACACCTCTCTGAGCCACTCAATTGCGATATGGTTGTCTGTCCAGCCGTTGTCGGACGTGATATAATACCAGTCGGCCACCTCCTTGAGCTCATCGATAAACCACTGTTGCTGAAATTCTTTACCTTTGAAGATAATCCCCGGTTTCAGAAGACGGCCAGTTGCCGTGACGGCCTCGATAAAGCTAGTCCAAGTGCGGGACTGGGAGCCTTTGAGGAAGACCTTCTTCCTGGGATCACTACTGCCGACAACCAAAGAATCCAAGCCTAGATTCGCAATAGATTAGCTGAACTCTTGGTCAAAACGATAGATACTCGCCAAATCCGGCCATTATACCGCCTTCATCAACGTTAACTGTGTTCTCGGGCTTGATCCAGCCATACTCTCTCTCCCGGATATCAAAGTACCAATTGACAGCGGTCGGGGTAAAGCAATTGAACCTCGACGCCTCCTGGCGTTTTCCTATCTTTGTCATTATGGATGGATGTCGTTTCATGAACCTGGCTAGCCAATGTATACCGACAGGCTTTACCCTTCCTTGTTGTCGTAGGAGGGCATTGACGGTGGCGCGAACTTGACTGTGAGAGGGAGCATAGCCCAAGGCCTCTTGCCGAAGTATCCATGCGACTAATCTAAACTCTTCAGTTTTGGATAACAGCTGGGCAGGCTGTGTGACCTCTGACCTTGACGGTAGGCCTCTTAATCGGTCCCCGAGAGTCGACCGAGGGATCTCACGTTTCTGGGCGGATTTGTTAAGCGAGAGGCCGTTATCCGTGACATCTAACATTGCTTCAGCAACTTCATCCTCTGTATAAGACACGTGTGGCATTTTTAAGGCGATTATTAGGGGCTGGCATCGGGAACATTGGAAGGAGCGTCGGGGAGGCTGGGTGTCAAAGGAGATGTTTTGACAAATTTTACATTAGTCCCGTGCGACCATGCTGCATACGTAATCAAAAAAGCAATGTGACGATATCAGACTGAATGAATTTTCTGATACAACAGAAATTATTCTATACTAATAGCTTCAATTCTGGTCAAATACTGTGTAAGTGAAATTGGGCATTTTGTATGGGGAAACTTTTTTTTTGCTTGCCAGTAGGTGGGTGCTGCCGGTAGGTGGGTAATGCATGGTACTAATAGTCGCACGCGAGTACGGTCTGCCACGAACCGAGAGGCGTCTAAGAGTGACATCGTGGTCATCACAGCCTCATCCAAGCACTTATTAGGTACGAGGTGAAAATTTGTATACTCCTGATCTGTAGTTTTTGTGATGCATATCTCATTCTGTTTCTTATACCATGCACCACCACCCTTTCGCCACGCAAAAAAATAATTTCACCACCAAAGCTCACCACTTTCATTTATACACAATTTAGCCAAAACAATGGCTGTTTTACAAGAGATTGATCCAATCGGGTATAGAATTGATTGAAACTTTCGGCCTCAGTATTGTTTAGCTGACCAGGGCACTCGATGTATGCGCGGCAGGCTAAGGAAAATTCACCACTTAAATCTTTAATTTCCTCCCTCCCATCTCCGACACATCTGCTGCTAGCTTCTTGCAACTTGTTCAAAATATCTTTATCGCGGCCTCGTTGGGATTACACGGAAGATGACATGGCTAGGGCTATTTTGGATGTCACAGATAGTGGCTTTTCGCCCTGTCAAGCGGCTCAGCGACGGGGAGTGCCTCGAATGACCCTAATCGACAGACTCGACGGCCAGACGGCCGTAAGCGAGCAGGTTGAGCCTCACCAACGGCTTTCAAAGAATCAGGAGGACAAGCTGGCTTCCTGGATTCTTCGTCAAGAGTCTCTGGGATATGCTCCGTCCCACAGCTAGATTCGCGCTTGCGCCATGGGCTTGCTGAGACAGCAAGGCGACCAGCGCGAATTAGGACACAACTGGGTGGCCAGATTCATTCAGCAGCGCTCCTACCTTAAGCCCAAGATGGGTAGACGTCAGGAAGCCAGTAGGTTCGACTCTTTCATACCCAAAGCCGTTCATTGGTACTTTGATATCAGGGAAGGCCAATACGGCTGGATCAAGCCTGAGAACACCGTTCACGTCGACGAAGGAGGTATTATGTCCGCCTTCGGTAAGTCTCCGTTTCTCCTATAACTATATTATTCAAATTTGGCTCACTAAACCTTCTTCGTTAGGGCTGGACAGCCTGGTGATTGGAAGCGCGGATCCGAAGCGGAAGGCTCTTCTCAAGGGACCACAGACTCGAAATTAGACCTCATTTATCGAAGCCATCACAGCTGAAGGCCGCGTCTTGACTCCTGGGATAATATTCAAGGGGAAAGAACTCCAGAAACAGTGATTCTTGAAGAATTCAGGAAGATAGCAGACTGGTACTACATAACTTCGCCCCACAGGTGGACGGACAACCACATCGGCGTTGAATGGCTTGACAGGGTGTATTTACTCCAGACAAAGCCTGCTGACGAGTCTGATGCCAGATTAATCATCCTGGATGGCCACGGCAGCCATGCAACGGCATGTACTTTACTCGCTGCGGGAAAAAACTACTGCTAACCGAGAGAAGCATGAATGGATGGCCAAGTGCTTTTTGAACAGCGTTTACTGTTGCTATCTTCCAGCACACTGCTCCCACGGATTCCAACCATTAGACAATGGAGTATTTAACGCATACAAAGCTGCATATCGTCGAGAGCTGGCAAAGTTCGCTTGCTTGACCGATTCTGCTCCGATAGACAAGGTGAATTTCATCCGAGCCTACGCCAAAGCTCGTGAAATGGGAATGACAAAGAATAACATACTCTCCGGCTGGAGGGACACTGGAAATTGGCCCATCTCGCGATCTAAAGCACTGCGGCACCCGGAGATCCAAGAGGATAGACCAAAAAAAAGCCCGAGGAGGACGCCGGAGCGGGCCTCATATTTTGGGTCGGATGACACGCCAAAAACCAGCCGCCAGATTCGCGATCTGGGGCTGAACAAGACACCAAAGACGCGGAGGCGGTATAACATGATAGCAAAGGGGTTCGAGACCCAGCAGCAGGCATTAATGGCACATAGCATGAAGATTGCTAGCTTGGAGGAGGAACTGGCCCGTCTAAAGATAGGTAGGAAAAGGAAGGCTGTCCCCAATCCTAGCAAATGGTTTATGGCTCTCAATGAAGCTCTATCATCTGAAGAAGTGATTACAGGGACGGGAAGCGGAAAAAAGGATTTTGTGGTGAGTTATATCTCGTCGGAGGAGTCAGGGTCGGATTCGGAGGCTGGGTCGGTGATTGAAGTGAGAGAAGAAATCATACAGCCGCAGCGCAAGACGCGGTCAGAAAGGCTAGTAAAAAAAACCACTGAGGTAAAGGGGCATCATTTTTGTATTATAATACACGGGTTTTTATAGATTACGGTTATTCTGGCCAAACGCCGTGTAAGTAAAATAGTTGAGTTTTGGTGGTGTTTTTTTTTCTTTGCGTGGCGAAAGGGTGGTGGTGCATGGTAGGCCAAACCGCAGTCGAATACACTTCTCGGAGTACCTCGATGGTTCGAACAGTAATTGACGCAATGAAGCCTTTCCGAACTGATGCTATCTTGCTTCTCATCGCAAATCCCGTTGATCTACTGACATCTCTCGCTAAGGAGATCTCCGGGCTTCCAGCGTCACAAGTAATAGGTTCGGGAACTTCCTTAGATACTGCTCGACTCTGCGGAATGGTAGCGTCTTGAGGTTCGGTAAGTTCTTACGACAACAGCATTCACTCTTCACGCCCCGTTGTGTGCTAATCAATCCTCTTTAAGGTCGCCGCCTCGTCCATAGACGCTTTCATAGTTGGTGTTCATGGAGAAGACCAAGTCGTTGCATCGTCAGCAGCAACGGTTGGTGCATTGCCAACTTCCGAAGTAAATATGTTGAACAATGTTGATCGTATCAAAGTCGAGGGTATCTGCAAGCACCGATCTCAAAATATAATCATAGGTAAAGGATCGGCTCAGTTCGGAATTGGCTCCACCACGGCAAACATATGTTGCTCCATCCCCTTGGACAAACGTGAAGTCAGTCCTGTCAGCCATTTTCAGGGCCAGTTCAAGTGTTGTTTGAGCATGCCCGCGGTCGTTGGAAGAAAAGTGATTCTGCATACGATTCAATTGTCTCTGGATGATCAGGAGCAGGCCGCTATAGAGGCGTCAGCGAAACGATTGAGGGAGAGAGTCGATTCGACTAAAAGAAATAGGTGGTAGTGCAGATTGCGTCTCGATAGGCTGGAGCCTCTTCGTAGTTGGAAGTAGTCTATTTGAATATGATGTTAGTTCAGCTTGACAGTGGTTGACTGGCATTGAAGAATGAGGAGTCGTTGTATACCCAAGGACGCTGCAACTGAATAATAAGGTTGGTTGATGGCTGAGTCATAATGCAGGTTTAACGTGTCGAAACTGAGAGAAGAAGTTTTTTCCAGATATTATGCATGATACCTTATTATGCAGGAAATAGCGTTTTGTTTTTAAAACTGTAACCTTCATCTATCTCGACAACGTATTGGATAAAGTTATCAGATTATTTCAGCTTGACAACTTTTTGATCTGATTACATAGAGGTCCAGTGTTTAGCAATACAATCCAACCATACCGTTCAATCGATAGTAGCATGCAGAGATCAAGATCTCGTACGCTGGAAGAAGTCGCTGGGCAGTAATAAGCGTTGTGTTGCATCAAGGTTATGGCATGCAATTCATTAGATACAATCTTGTACAACCAGGCTGACTATTCAAAGATCCTCAAACAAATGTTTATTTTGCGTTTACAATAACATGGGCTCATTCTCTGATAACATGATAAAATTGAGCCGTTCATTTTACATTGGCAGTCAGGTGTTCTGACATGTGGCACACGTCATTCCAGGCTTTAGACGGATCATACAGTCTCGGCTACGTAGAGCTTTGAACGTAAGAAACAGCGGAACACTACAGTTAAATTACCTTAAATCAGGATGCGTGGATTCGGTTACGTGGCATCGGCAAGTCCTTGCAATCCAACAGTCGAAGTGACTGAAGGAATGACTTACATGTGATGCTACGCCTTGTATGCTGCTTCCGATAGTTAATATAAGAAGTTAATTTTGCATATCACACACGCAACTTCCGCACGAAGTGTATTATCGTCAAATGCAATCAGCGAATACAACACTCATTATACTGAGATGATCTGGTCATCTATTCATTTTCAGCTGTTGTTGCGGCCGAGACGATACATTTTTATGCGCGACTTTAATAATCTGATCATCATTGTGGCTTGATCGTTAAGGTGGCAATAAGTGACTAGACTTCCGAAGCTCGTGAGGGGAGCTACAACGGAGGATAAAACGTGTTTCTTTAGCTGTACTCTGCCAGTACGCAAATACGCTTCCAATACGACACAAACCAATGACACGAAACGGTCAAATCACCAAAGTTTTCTCACTTGGTAATGCTGATAGGCTGATTAGAGTCAGTTAGTTGATGATAGTATTTCCTTATGATCAAACTCAAGCATTGTCTCTTTGTTAATATGCAGACAGTATCCATGGAAAAAACGTCTATTGGCGAGTGAATTTTAGGGCAGCTCAGTGCAACTGCGTCGGCCGAGTTTCTCAGTCAACTTTTAATCGAGGAAAAACATTATCCGGCGACTAATGCATCCTCACTGCTCTTGGCTCAACGAGCTCGCATTCTTCTTCCATGTCACCTTCCACAGGAGGTGATTATCTCGCCGCAAGACTTGTGCAGATTGGCATCCGTCATCATTGTATCGTTCTAGGGACTTATAACCTCATCCTCCTTGAGAAACTTGAGGCTCATCCATCCCTGGCCGGAGTCGGCTGCACGAATGAGCTGAGCTGCTCCTTAGCTGCCGAAGGCTACGCTCGTGGCAAGGGACTTGGCGTTTGCATAACCAGCTATAGCGTAGGCGCCTTCTCAGCCTTCAATGGCGTTGGTAGTGCTTATGCAGAGAATGTCCCTGTTTCCCTCATCAGTGGATCACCCAATACTAACGATATAGGGCGTCTAATAAACCACAACCTCGGTTAATATGACACGACATACTTTGGAAAAACCGGGGGCCCTCAATTCCTTCAGGATTCAGACTGTTAGTCTGAATGTCCTAGAATTAGAGTTCAAAAGTCCTAGATGAAATAATTTAGATATATAAACCCGAGAAGAACATTTATCTCATAATTAACCACAAATTTAATATAACGTATATATATAACGTGGTTGATAAGCGGGTGTCACAAAGAACCCTCAATTTACATCATGTCCATTTGATCAGATACTTTTCAACCACCAAATATGTCACAACCCTCAGATGAAGCTAGAATTCTTCTTGCACTTCAGGCCCTTCAAAATGACCCCAAATTAAGTATCCGACGCGCTGCAACTATCTATAAAGTCCATTACCGTACCTTACATCGTCGTCAACATGGCATTCAATCACGACGCGATTCCATCCCAAACTCACGGAAACTATCTGATCTAGAAGAACAGATAATAATTCGATTCGTCCTTGGCCTAGATTCGCGAGGATTTCCTTCGCGATTGTGTTTTGTGGAAGAAATGGCCAATTCTCTGCTTATAGACCGCGACGCGTCACCTGTTGGCAAGCGCTGGGCTCATAACTTCATAAAGTGACAACCAGAGCTAAAGATGCGTATATTTCGGAGATATGACTCTCAGAGAGTCAAATGCGAAGATCCGACTATTATTCGTGGCTGGTTCAGGCTTATACAGAACACAATCGCGAAGTATGGTATCCGATCAGATGATATCTGGAACTTTGATGAGACTGGCTTTATGGTGGGCGTTATTATGGCCGGAATGGTTGTCACCGGTTCAGAAAGGCAAGGAAGACCAAAATCAGTGCAGCCTGGAAACCGGGAATGGATTACTGTGATCCAGGCGATTAATGCGGAAGGCCAATCGATCGCGCCGTTTATCATTGGTGCAGGCCAATATCACCTTGCGAATTGGTACCGAGAATGCAACCTCCCAGGTGATTGGGTTATTGCAACGAGCCAAAATGGATGGACAAATAACGAGCTGGGTCTTAATTGGCTAAAGCACTTTGATCGGTTTAAAACTAACCGATCAACTGGTCCCTATCGTCTTCTGATCCTTGACAGTCACAAAAGCCACCACTCTGCCGATTTCGAGAGGTATTATAAGGAGAACAAGATCATTACGCTATGTATTCCTGCTCATGCACCTCACTTACTTCAACCCATTGATGTTGGGTGCTTTGGGCCGCTAAAACAGGCTTATGGTCGAGAAATAGAGCATCTGATTAAATGCTCTATAACCCATATTTCTAAGAACGAGTTCTTTTCTGCCTTCTATACTGCATTTAAAGCTACTTTTACTGAAAGAAATATCCGGGGAGGTTTTAGAGGAGCTGGACTTGCTCCTTTTAACCCGGAAAATGTAATCTCAAAGCTTGATGTGCAGCTACGGACTCCAACGCCTCCCGGGGAGGCTGCTAAACCTTCGACCCCATGGGGTTCAAAGACCCCAAAGACAGCAACTGAGGCTCAATCTCAATCTGAATACCTCGAAGGCGAATCGGAAGTCATAAAAGCAGCTCCCCAGAGTCAATAGTTGAAGCTTTAAACTCTAGTACTAAAGCAACAAAGGCCGCTCTACATCGGCTAGCCTTAGTAGAGGCTAGGTTAAAGGATCTTGAACAAGCAAATAAGATACTAAGCCGGCGCCGAAGGGCAAAAAGGACTAGACTACAGAAAGGAGGGGCAATGACGGTACAGGAAGCATCGCAAGTAATTGATCAGTTGGATGTTGATGCGCAGGTAGTGGCCGAATGATCTAGAAATGGTGCTCAAGGAAGGTCGGAGCGCCCGGGTGGTCGGCGTTGCGGTGTATGCGGCAAGGCCGGGCATAATGCAAGGACCTGTCGGGTAGTGATTGAGACCCCAAGAGAAGAGTATAGTGAGTAGTTTTAATTGATTAGATGGTTTATGGCGGTTTTAAAGCGATTTAAAGTCAAGAGGTTGAGATTTTTGTGACACTCGCTTATCGACCACGTTATATATATTCATTCAGTTCCCCTGCGCAATATAAACAACACCGAATGGCCCATTCCCATCTATAAATACAACCCCGGGAACAGCTCAAATGCAAAAATTACAATTCTTACGCTCGCCGATAGTAGTGACGACTTGCAAAACATTCCCTTGCATCCACTGCCCTTAGCTGAACGTCAAATAGATGTCTTCAGTACTGTTGACGGCTCCGCTGACACTACGACTCACTGGCCGGACGGCACAGCCGTCGTTGCAACGTATCAGGGTTCCAAGGAGGGCGCCTCAACACAGAATAGCAAATCCCCGAAAATCCCTGGTCAGAATACGTATATTAATCTCGGTCTCAACAAGCGTCCGACCTTCTTCGGTTGCAACACACACTCCAATAACTCAGGACCAATGATTGTTTACCAACCCCATGCGCTGTATATATATGGGTCCAACTTCGCAATCTTTGACCTCAAATACAGTGATACTGAGCGGAACTACATTGTTAGCAACGGCTACAAACATCGCAACCATGGGCAATGTCACGGTGGACTCAGACTGGCCCGCCTGCGTAGGCTGCGCGGTGTTGGCACGCAGCTTGGTACGCACAGGTACGAAGACACTATCCAAACGCGTAGACTGCTTCTCGAGGTCCTATTGGAATGGTGCGACAAACTCAACAATTCCGGGTACATACGAGCCGGAGCAAATCATTGTCAGTGGCGTAGGGCACTCAGCACCCGTTGTGGTGGCGGTAGGAGTTACCTGGTAGTCAATGTCATGTTGCTGTATGTTTTACTTGATTAATCAGAGATTAAAAAGAATCATATATGTTGTCACGATGGCTCTCGAGCTTATGATCTTCCTATGTCGGAGCCACCTCAGTATACTACGCTATTGATTCAACCTGCTGTACTCTCTACTCTTTTCAAAGTTTTGACTATGATCTGGTTATGGTATTATCCGCCAAACACAAAACAAACTTGGATGTTGCAGGTTGTTGCTCTTCTTGTGGGCGAATTCATCCGCGCGCTCTCACCCAGGCTAGACCGAAGTAGTAGGCATCATAATCTAGACATTGTTCGTCGCGCCATTCTCCTCTTCAGCTCTCTGGTTGTAGCCGTGCGCTCGAGAATCACCCCTTTAGTGCAGGAACCATTAGTCTACCGTCCAAATGCCACCACGTTTCAAGAGTACTTACTTGGTAAGTTTTTCAGCCTGACGCCTGATTTCGCGCTTTGTCTCATCGATCCTAATATAAGTACGGAAGACGTATACCCCCTAGAGATTGTTGCGTTAGGTTTTCCGAGTGTTTAAAAACAGGAACGAATTCATGGAAATGACCCACAAGGATCCCACTCAGAAGATGGAGGAACCATGCGATAAATGAAAAGGCCAGGACCGTCTTCCACGACCCGCAACCCGCCCCGTTGATGGTAACTGTCCCAATGGGCCCGACTCGCCAGAAACGACCCCAATAGTAGCCCCAATAGTCGTAATACCAACCTACAGAGCAAGCGTGACCACCAGTTCTCTATAAAATAAAACGAACATTGCGCATGATTAGTATATGGTCTTAGTTATGCGGTGATATGAAAATGGAAGAGGGGAGCCATACAGTCTGAAGCAGGCAGTATGCCACGAGCCACATCACAAACATTACAAAGTCAAAGGGAAATCCCAAGAACATATTCTTAAATGGCGGACAGAAAATGAAGGAGTAGATGATACCAAGGCACGCAACAACGATGCCATAGATGATCCGTCCATCGGCATACACCTCCGCGATGCTGATAAGGTAACAGAAGCGCGAGAGAATTCCTAGGACGATTATAGCGGAGGCAAGCTCGCCAAGACGGAGAAGAATGGAAATAACTTTATGTGCAACACCAGTTCCTACCATTTTGGAATGTAGCAGGAGTGATTGAGAAGATGATGTAGGTCACTTCAGTTTGCAACCGTTATGTGGTAGGTACAGCTAAATGAGTTTGCTGCTCAGATTAAGACGAAGTGCAAGGAGAACTGTGGTGTATATACTTACGAGGCAACTGGTTAATTTCTGCATCTGATATCATCATTACGCAACAGTGTTATTGATCGGTAGTTTCATTGTGTCCAATTCATGTGTGGTACGAGTTGTCATATCATATGGCAGACGGCAATAATCGCTACAGAATTGTACTTGACAGATTAGCGAGAGGAGTGGAATTAAAGTTTAGGACAGAAGTCAGCATGTTCTGATAACGGGTCTGGACTGTTCCTCAGCTAAAACTTTAAAGTGCCAGTGTTATGATGAGTCATTGACTGCTGGCAGCCGTAATTCAGGGTTGTTTGACTATTCCCTATTCTGGTGCAAAGAATCTTGGTTGGTGTGGCATGCAAAGACACACATAACATCACGCAACCGACAGATTCCTTTGCAACATGTTTTTGCTGTAATTCTGTCATCGGTATGTTCCTCCTTCCCTGTGCAATTCCCATTCCTTACCCGGCTTCTTTATGCGTATACGTTAAGAACCGAATTATATATACATTCCTTACAGCCTTTGAGAGTTGTATAGAGGAATAGGTCCCCGCATGGTGGGTGATTATGTAGAGCGTACTCACGGGCCAGGTCAGTAGCTTAGCATCCATCCAGGAATTGTTTGTCAAGTACCTAGAACTTGCAAATAGTTCCTCGAGTGCAGGTGAGGCGTTTTCGTTCGCAAGATGTACTTGATGGTGGGCCATCACGATCACAAGCAAAGATGACACTCGACGACGCGGGACAAATGAAGCAATACTAACAGTCAATGAAGGAAAAGCATAACACACCCTTTGGCTTGGGCTCAACAGGCTCTGCTGAAAATGATCGGGTCATGTTCGCTGGGTATCATGAGGCAGTAGAGGCAGGCCGACTACTATCGGAAACATTGTCTGCAGGCGGTTCCAAGGGGATCGAGATATGCTAATTTTCTAGTTTAGTCTCTTGTTCAGCCTCTTTGCGTGGTTATTCTTTTCAACTTGTGAAATCACCCGCCATCAGGAGTTGACTAACAGCAGTCTATAGTCTGTCTACAAGACAGGTTTGCGAGTGGGAGAGTGCGACTTCAACATATTCCAGAAACCCTTTCTTGACCTCTCTCTTCACTATACAGTATCTTCTTTCAAGCGCAAAATACAAGGAAGCTGGGGTGTTCGTCGTGATCATGACGTGCTTTTTCAAATTGACTAGCTATCGGACCTCCCTCCGAGCAGTTTTACTGGACGCCACCCTTGCAATTCGCCAGGGATAACGCCACATGGATCTCGCGCGTTTTTTATTGGTCAACTTGTTTTGTTAGTTGTTGTCACCCGACGATACGCTCAAGTTGATACCACTTTATGTAGAGATTACGGCACTTTGTATATTTGGCTTGTGTCCATAAGTATGTGGCTTCTTATAATTTTATCAACACATTCGGGTCATCCGGACTTTCTGATTTATTGCAAGCCCATTGCTCTGTGGCCTGCCAACCAAGTCTTGAGATGAACCTTCACTATATCTGCCACGAGGCTGACACAGAGCCTCCGAGGAGAGAGCCGAATGGGCCTTTGACTCGTCCTGAGGAGGCGAGCAACCCATCGAATCAACAACCCCTTAGCAAGAATATTTCACTTCATGTTCCCGACGTTCAACTTCAACGTCAACTTCGATCAGCATCGCGCAAATCAAAGAACCGAAAACGTTGTAGCGCAGCTCCCAGCAATCAAGAACACGCCCGAAAAAGCCATAACTTTGTCGAGAAACATTACCGTGCCCGACTCAAGGCGCAGTTTGAAAGGCTCCTCGAAGTTCTGCCAGCGGCACAGGCACGGAGCCTTGCTGACAGGGATATCGCAGCCAATCTTGGCCAGGTTCTAAGCAGAGGACAAATATTGGATATGGCAAGAAATCGAATCCTTGAGTTGGAAGGAAAGATTGAGGTTATACTGAAAAAGAGAAGAGATGGCTATCACGTATCATGACGGACATAAGGCGAGCGATTTATAGTAAGGGTACAGCATGAAAATCTTATTATCGTAATCGTATGGTCTTAGAAGGAATTTGATTTTATTCGGGACTATCAGATGGTTTTAAGAGCAATTAGTCCACGACATTAAGCATATATAATAATATAAAATATGAAAAAAAAAAAAGGCTGCTCTTCAAAGCGCGATCTATGGTCTTGCAAGAGGTAGACTATCGTTGATCGTGAGAAGGTAACCAATAAACTCATATCTACAGCTTCAATATACGTATATATATAACTTATAGAGTAACGTACATGATAAGCGTGCGGGATAAACATTTCTCAACATTACATCTAACGTATATAATAAGCGAGTGCACCAACCAAGCGAGTGCACCAGAAATTCCCACTATCAAGACAGAATAGAGCTTAAAATCACAGCAAAGCATCTAAGTAATTGAAACTAATCTCTATACTCTTCTTCAGATATTCGTACAGCTATCTGACTTGTTCTTGTATTATGTCCAGTCTTTCCACAGGTTCTACAGCGCCTTTCTCTCGCCAGCTCTGTCCTTCCCCTACCACCACTTCTCGATAATTCGGCCACCATCTGCGTATCAACGTCTTTCTGATCAATTACATCCATACCCTCACCTACAGTCATCTTTCCTCCATTACGTAGGCGGCTTTTTTTTTTTGCTCTGCGCCTTTTGCTAAGAGTCTCATTTGCCTGTCGAAGGATCTGATTCTCACACTCTAATAATGCTATCTGATGCATTATCGCCTTCGTTCCCTTAGAAGATGACTTGAGCGCGTTAACAATAGATGCTGGAGAGCTGTACTGGTGCCTTCTGATTCGTCTTTCAAGGTATTCAGACTGAGAAGTGGCCTCGAGGACAGTCTTTGCCGTCTTGGGCACCCAAAGGTCGGGAAGGCTAGCCTCCTCCTCGATTGGCGTTGGAGTTCGTAGCTGCACATCAAGCTTCGATATAACACTTTCCGGGTCTAAAGGAACAAGCCCGGACCCTCTAAGCCCCCCCCCCGATATTACTTTCAGTTATAGCGGCTTGGTGGGCGGCATAAAATGCCGGAAAGAAGTCCGTCTTTGGAACATGGGTTAGAGAGCACCTAATCAGATGCTCTATTTCTCGACCATATGCCCTTTTGAGCGGCCCAAAGCACCCGACATCAAGAGGTTGAAGTAGATGAGATGAATGAGGCGGCATACATAGCGTAATGATGTGGTTCTCTTCGCAATATTTTTCAAAGTCAACCGAGTGGTGACTTTCGTGTCCATCGAGGATTAGAAGACGATAGCGACCAGTTGATCGGGTTTTTGTGCATTGATCAAAGTGCTTGAGCCACTCAAGACCAGTCTCATTATCGGTCCAGCCATTTTGAGTTGTCGCAATAGCCCAATCCCCGGGGAGATTGCTTTCTTGGTACCAGCTGGCGAGGTGATATTGGCCCGCAACGACGATAAACGGCGCGATGGCCCAGCCTTCCGCATTGATCGCCTGAATCACTGTAACCCACTCTCGGTTTCCAGGCTGCACTGAATTCACCTTTCCACGTTTTTCTACGCCTGTGATAACCATTCCGCTTGCAATAACGCCCATCATAAAGCCGGTCTCGTCAAAGTTATAGATATCAGCGAGGCTGATACCATATTTCGCGATTGTATTCTCCACGAGCCTAAACCAATCGCGGATAATAGTTGGATCTTCGCATTTGGCCCTCTGATAATCTTATTTACGAAAAGAACGCGCCTTGAGGTCTAGTTGTCGCCTGACGAAGTTGGAAGCCCAGCGCTTGCCAACAGGTGACGCGTCGCGGTCGGCGAGCAGTCGGTTGGCCATTTCTTCAACACCACGCAGTCGCGGGGGAAATCCTCGTGAATCCAGGTCAAGAATGAACTGAACAATGATCTGCTCTTCTAGATCAGATAATCTGCGTGAGTTAGGAATGGTATCGCGTCGAGACTGGATGCCTTTCTGTCGGCGACGAAGGGCATAATAATCCACCTGGTACAACCTTGCGGCGGGTCGGAGACCCAGTTTCGGGTCATTTTGAAGGGCTCGAAGAGCGAGAAGCATGTTAGCTTCATTATTTGATTGTGGCATATTTAATGGTTGAGGAGTAGTTAATTAGATGTGAAGAGGAGAGATTGGGAGATTTTTGGTGCACTCGCTTGGTTGGTGCACTCGCTTATCATATACGTTACGACCTAATTGAAAAGGAACTCACAGAATCATCTAATCTTCGACATCCTTCTCAAGGTCATTGAGCTGTAAATGTGCTTTACTCAGCCAACGATCATGAATCTGTTCAAGCTCTGGAAGTACTGCTGATTGACCTCTGCGCTCTTTAAGTATTCTTACTCGAGGATTTATTAAGGGACCTGACGTGCCGGCAAGTATGAAGGATAAGAGGACCGATGGAGAATAGACTATAATAATGGATCTAAAGAAATAATCTCTATAGTATCTATGCGCAAATGAGGCAGGGCTTGCTGCTCTTTAAGTAATAGCGTTTCATATTCTCTTCTAGCATCTTCCTAAGTAAAACAAATTCCAATATTAGGTATATATCCTGGCATCATATGCCCTATTGTCTTGTTACAATTTTACTAGAGGTGAGACTCCTGTCAGACATTGCGTGTATTCAGTCCATTGATCCAGATTGGTACATTCATGTCGTGTTCTGTTTTTATTCTGCCCCTTCAAGGTTTTACCTTTTTGGATGTAATCTTAAAGTACCCCAGCTTGCACGTAACACCTATTGCCTGTTCAACAACTCCACATAAATCGTCGATATCGTAACCTGCTAGGATATCATTATTTTACCGCCTAGCCAGCCAACTTACTATAACCACATCAAGCGAAGATACTGAACGTCCTAATATATTAAAATATAGTTATATTTCCGACTGCTTCAAACCTTTTATAGGAATCTCATTCTCCACCATGCATTGCCCGAAAGACCTTTGCATTGGCATCGCCAACGGCCTGTTCAAAAGCATTCCTATCGGCTTTGCAAACCATGCCGAGCTTCGGAAGCTCATCCTTTTCAAAATACCTCTGCACAACTTCGTTCGTGCACTTGGATACTCCATTCTGGAACCCATGCTATATGGTGTTAGTTTGAGAGCAGGAAGGGAGGGAGTTTCAACTTACGCCGGCACCCTCGTGGACCAGAAGTCTGCTTTCACCGAAGCGCGAAGATACGTCCCAAGCACCACTCAGAGGCGTGACAGGATCCCATTTGCCATTCACAAGAAGAATGGGGTTCTTAGTATTAATTTGGTCAAAGCTGCCACCGTATGTTTCGGCCGCGGTGAAAGGCCACTGCGCACAAGGCCAGAACTTGCCGCTGATAGAATCCGCGAAAGAGCCCTGTGCCACCTGAGCCTGAAGCAGTGAGTACATATCTTCGGGTTTCTCTGCTCTATACTTGGAATCGGAACATGCGATTGCGTGGAAAGCGTCGACACCTAGGTTCCATGGTAATCCATCCTCTTTCTGCTTCTCTGGTGCCTCTTTGGCGGCTTGAGCTTGGATTTCGATAGCTTCAGGTCCAATCAGGCTGCTAAAGTTCCCAACAAGTACCGGGCCAAGTATCGAGCTGAGACGTAAGAACTTGGCGGGGCTATACAAATTGGCTTGGATCACACTTTTAATGAAGAGTGATAGATCCCACTTTCCAGGGCTAAACCAGAAGACCCGCGGGGCCTGGAGCTCTTTTGGCACCATGATAGGATCATCCTTAAGCTTCTGAAGAACATCGGAAAGTTGGCTCATCAGGCTCTCGGCCGTGGTTTTAGTGCCGGTGAAGTTAGCCAGCGGGCAAACTTCTACATCAGCGTCAATACACTGCTCGAAAAAGTGGAACAGTGCAGATTCCGTATCGCGTGTAGCACTAGCCCAATTACCGCGGTAGTATCCATCAGGCTCGACGACAGAATCCAGGAGCAAATGACCAATGCGTTCAGGGAACATGGCTGCAAAGGTCTGTCCGAGAATGGTGCTATACGAGCGGCCCCAGAATCGTAGGAGACCATCCTCTTTTAAGGCATCGACGATGGCGAGCAGATCTTTAGCAACAAAGGTGGTTCCATAAAAGCGGCCGGTGTCTTTATGGTTCTCATAGCAACCCTTAAAGTACTCTTTGGCACCGTGCCAAGTCTGATGTTTGAGAATATTGTAGGCATCAACCTGAGGGTTAGGTAATTGTGAATAGGGGTTGCGCCGGGACAGGCTGCCCGAGTCTGAGTCGGCGGTCTTGTTTCTGACTGCGCAGGAGAAGGGGATCGTACGTCCTGTGCCTCTGGATCTTTATGAGCTTACTGTTGCTTGCTGAAGACGACTAGAACCTACCGTGCATCAAAGCCAATAACGTTGAAGCTGCCACCTAGAATACTACAGACATTAGAATTATGTAGCACAATAAAGTGCTTAAGCAACTTACTCTCGATACATAGGACCAAGAACTGCGACCTCTTCAATACCAGAAGACCCAGGACCACCGGGGTTAAAGATAACACTAGCCCTAGCAGGCTGCCTGGTTGCATTAACCTTGATCAGCTGGAGATCAATCTCTCCGCCGGACTTTGGATTCGTGTAGTCGAGGGGAACTTTGATTGTCGCGCAGTCGATGGCTTCTTTGATCTGCTCTTGGCGCGACTTGGGGAAGGGCAGGTCGCACGGCTTCCAGTCCAGGCCATCGACATTGTCGTTGCGTGGTAGCACGATTGCTAGGCTTAGTGGTATAAGAAGGAGAAAGCTTATTGCAGTGAGTCGAAGCATGATAAGATTGTTGTAAAGGTTTGGTGTAGAAGAAATGGCTCTGGAGAGACTATGTCAAAATGTAGGGGAAATCGCAAGCTCTTTAAGCTTCATTTCTGAACTCAGTGGCTATGCACAGCCTAGCTCAAGCAGCCGTTGAACTATCCTTGGCGGGAGGAGAATGACGCAGCATCTTCACCGGTTTTCCAGTAACTGAAATGAAGTGACGCTGATCTGGTAGTATGGAAACTTGGAATAGATCTCATGTCAATGTTTTAGTGAGGCCGTGATATTCACACAGCGGCCTATTATACTTAATTTAGGAAGTAGATGAACGATCGTTTGGAGGGCTATATGTACCGGCCAATGAATGAGCTGCCTTGGATAGGGTGGGGTTCATATGCTTGGCTAGCTGGGCTAAGTCCTACCTTCACCAGACCATGCCCTTTTCTTGCTAGATGCGCCGCGCTTTAAAGCTTGGGAAGAACCAGAAGCGGTTAGATACGCACGAATACAATGGAGTGAGTGTATCCAAGTGTGGACCAGAATGTTGTGATGTTATTGATCGTCGACTTGATTCTTTGATCAGTCTGCCAAAGAGGGGTGAAACCCCTCTTTGGATACAAGAATAATATTGCAATAAGAGAAGTGGAGCCCATTCCTGTTGGGTTAGTGATAGTGCCTCGATAAAAGAAACATGTATTTTGTGGGTCCCCGGATATATCAATACCGGGTAGCGGGGAAAACACGTAAGAGAAGAAGAACAGAAAAAGAAGAACAGAGACAGAAGCTCCTGGGGACTAGATTGATCCTCAAGTGTGAAAATTAACCCTATTTTAATTGGATATTAACCCTACTCGCGTATCTGACAATTCCCAGCCGCCAATCTAACAGAAGCCAACCCCGCTTAGCCAACCTATCAGAGTATTGGTACCTAGTCTGGGCAAGGCGGTAAGAGGGTTAGACTGGGGTTTGTTCCATCTTCCTGACCAAGGTGGGACACTCTTGGAGCAGCAGGGAAATAACTTAGCGCAGCCACTGGCCTCGTGAGATTAATCGTCCAGTCATTTTGAATAATACCACCACTACTTAAATATCTGCATGACAATTATAAGAGTAATATTAAATAGAATTCTTGATTTTGAATCCAAACCCAGTTCCTGTTGCAGGGTGCAGCTCAAGCCCAAAACAAATGCCAAGAACTGAAATCAGGATTTCCGTGTCCTCGAGTGACGCAATTTTGCTATGCGCCTAACGCTAATGCTTTAGCTGCTATCGGCAAGACACAAGGCTTACAAATGCATAGCCGAACAAACGATCCTTCCAACTATCCACTCCATGTTTGGTTGGTAGCTGGCTGCTGTGCCTCAGGCCACCGAGATAGCTATTGGCTTCGCGACGACCGTAAACTCACCTCTATCCAAGGATACTTTCGTCACGTATCCACAAATGTGCTTTACAGCACAAACTATGTATAGCGCGAATGCGGCGAATTAAGGCGCTCCAGTGACTACCTAATAGCATAATTTCAAACTAGATAAATTGCTGCCGGAACGTACGACTAACGTCTCTCACCTTGGGTTTTTAAGAAACATTTAACTCAAAGTCTCTTCACAATGGCTGTTGAAACATCGAATTTGTTTGCTAAGCTGAAGGCTCACTTAGCTCATACACAAGCCAAGTTTTACCAACCCGACTCATCTGACTACAAACAAGTTGAACAATGCTTCATTGAGAAGCCAGTTAAAACTCTCGGTATCGTTAAACCGCAAAATGCAGATGAAGTTGCCGCAGTGCTTCAATTCTGCATTAGGAATAATGTCAAGTTCAGTGTACGATCGGGGGGGCATGATTGCGCAGCCCGCACGCTTGTCAATAAAACACTTGTGATCGATATGCGAGATATTAATGGGGTTGCCATCTCTAAAGATAAACAGAGCGCAAAGGTTGGAGGAGGTATCCTGACTGGCCAGGTGGCCAAAGTTTTAGGCGAAGAGGGATTAACTACGCCGGTGTGAGTACCTAGACTGCTAACAAGCTGCCTCTCTTGCCAATGCTAATTAAATAATCAAGGGGGACTATCGCCTCTGTAGGATACACTGGATGGAGTACTCTTGGTGGCTATGGACCATTGACGTCACATTACGGCCTGGGAGTTGATCAGATCACTGGTGCTAAGATCGTCAAGGCTCGCGGAGAGATCCAGACTGCTGATGGAGAGTTGCTTGTTGGCATCAGAGGCGGGGGTGGATCACTCGGCATTATTGTCGAGCTCACTATCAAGGTTTATCCAATTGACAAAGTGAGTCATTCAACTGTGTAAATAGGGTCCCTTGCTAACTCGATTCGGCTCAGATTCTTTCTTCTACTATTATATATGAATCGAGTAATTTGGAAGCTGCCCTGACTTCATACACTCAACATTACGAAGGGCTGCTCTCCACTCAAATGCTTCCAATTTGCCTTCAGCTCCAGCCAGCGATTATGCAAATGCCAGGCCAAGGAGTGGTTTTTGGAATAATCGCCAACTGGCACGGAAAGAACAAAGAAGAGGGGCGCTTCTGGATTAAGAATATCGCAGGAGCGGGGAAATGCGTCATGGAGGCTACCCAGGAAACCACAGTTGCCAAGATGCTCCAAAACAATGAAAAATTAGTTACTTGGCCATCATATGGTCGGGTCTTCACCCTAAATGTCAAGAAACTAACAACGAAAACGATAAAAGTTCTTGCCAGACACTGTTCTGATGCACTTGGAGGTGGCTTGATCTTCTCATATCACACGTGACATTCTTGACAAGAGCCGATACAACAATCAGTCTTCGGTACAAGAGCAAGGCATCATATGCTCGAGATTTACGCCGTTGTTCCAGATAGCAGCATTGTGGAAGAGCGAGTGCGATGGGCTGCGCAAGTCAAAGCCGATCTCGAGATGGCGGATGCTAGTGTTCAGCAGCACTGCCAATGAATCAAATCCAATCAAACAAGCGGTCAACAAATCCAGCATCGCGGACTATCAAATTTCTGAAATATGACCCCGGATTTGATTTGTTTGATTTGAGGGCAGCGCTGCTGCTCAGGAAGACTAGTGCCCAATTGGACAGCCAAGGCAGCCGGAAGCTAAGGGCATAGTAGACGAGCTGTAGGTCGTGTGGTTAGCGAGAAACTTTGCGGCGCAAGGATTCACAGGGTCGACGAACGAAGGCGAGGCTGAAGCAGGCCATAATAGCCCAGAGCCAGTCAGAGCCTTCCTCGGAGAGGTGAGATTGGCCGCCCTGAGGGTTGACGTGGAGAGCGTCATTGCGGGAGTAGATTAAATCTATAACTGCCAAGGTGATGAAGTTACTAAATGTTGTTTTGAAGTTGGTATGGCCTTATTAGGGCCGTGTTAACCCGAATAAAATGGTATCGAGTTTCGCGTGAGTTGCAAGTAGATAGCATATGACCGGGGGAAGATTGAGCGGAAGCGGATGATACCAGTCCTTCTCTAATAAACCCAAGTCCCTCGTCGTGGCCTGCTTGTCGATGTCACGAGCCCTGATTTGCTAATGTGTCTTATGGAATGCGTATATATTCTTGGTTGAGCTGTTTCCCCGCTCTAAGTCCCAGGAATCTCTTTATACTTGGTCCGACTGCAGTATCACTGCTATAACGATCGCACGCCTCATTATGTACAATACATAACTGACATCGACGTGGCATTTGCATCTGCCAAGATTAGACTCACACCAAGCTCATCACACCGTCATAAATTCGTGCGTAGCCATCAGTCAATCGACAAAACCAGTCTAGGACATAGGCAGTGTCTTGTTGCATTAACCAATTATTTACTATTCAAGTTGCATATCAGTGATAATTCACGTGTCAGGTCTGGCTGAGTGCTGCAAGTACAGTGTCCTGCTGCGTAAGTATGATCACACTTATGCCGCTGAAAGCTCTGACCTGGCGACATTCGATATGTGGCGTTCAGCCTCTGGAATGATGAACGGTTAATGACCGACTGATTATGTTGTTGGATCACGCATGGATGCTGATGCAGTTGATAATTAAGTGTTATTATTCTCTCCTTGCAGTCGGAAGGACCTTTGAGGCCTTATATCTTCGACTGATTCTTTCTAGGACTTGAGTCCTTGAGTCCTAGATCCTACGATTTGAGTTTTAGGACATCAAACTTTAATTTTAATCTTGAACCTTAATCCTGAAGTTCAGGGGGAACCATCAAGTCTTCCAACACTGCCTCCTCTCATGTATATGTCTGTCCCTTCCATGTTAAAAACACCTTGTTCGTACAGCCGCCATTCTGCTGACTCTGGACAACCCCACCAACTACCCGAACCGTACCACTCGCACTAGCGTCACCAACAGCACTCGTCCTATCTTAAAGGGATCGTCTCGAGACGTCATATTTCAGCCATCTTTCTCCTCAAATTATCCCCATTTTTCATCTAGTGCCAGCTCCCTCGACATGATTTCTTTTGTGGAATTCCGGAAGCCGGCCGACGATCATGAACCTTCGAACCGCCAATCGCTTCCTCCGGTCCCTGAGGCCATTCAGGGAACCAAACCAGGCCATTATCCTCCTAGACCTCCGTCTAGCATTCAGCTGGGGCTCAGTCTTCCATCGCCTTTCGGTCCCGCTTCTAGATCGTTCCCCGAGGCTGAGAAGCACTTCTCTCTGCAGCCACGGCACACGGTTTCACCTTTTCCTCCCCGACAGGATGCTCTTCCCGCCTTCTCGCATACCCCTGGGCCTCCTTTCACCAACCGGCCGCTACCGTCTCCTGTTTCTGACCGCCGCCAGAGGTTCTCAGCTAAGCCAGAGATCCTTACTCAACACCGCCGTCCTGAACAGCAGAAGCCTCCTGAGCTTCATCATTCCCTCAACGGAGTGTATGCGCATTCTCCTCCGCCACTTCCGCCTCCGGCTCCAGCTGCCTACCAACCCGGTCAACTATCTCCTCGCCAGATGCCTCTGCCCGCTTGTATGAGCTATCCCAGGCACGCGGTTCCTACTCATGTCCCAGGTCTTTGTGATCCAAGGGCACCTCCTCACGCTGAAGAAGCCGATTATGCTACCCGAGCTCTATATGATGCTACGGTCAGGATATACTTTGAGAACTGGAGCTATCAAGATTCCTTGAGCCGAGTAAGTCGAACTAAGCGAGTATGCACGGTCGTTAATGCTGACTATCATTAGATTGGGTCCTCATCCCGCATGCTTTTTAACTTTGTCGAAGCGTACAGCCGAACTGCTGGTGAGCAGCACGGAGCTCACCTCATCCCCGAAAGACTGCCGACGGAACAGGAAGTTAGCGACATGCTCAGCAACATTGACATCATTAAGCGTTCTCTGGAACAAGTGAGAGACTTGGTGCAAACATCAATTCAGAACGAGCGAACTTGTGAAGGAGCCAAGTTGAAGGGCCCCAACGAAGAGGAGCACGACGTGCCTAGTCACAGAGATGCAATGAAGCCCCAGTATGGTATGACGGAGGTCAAGAAGCGACAAAGGGTAAGGCCCGTCACGCGAGGAAAACAAGACAAAGCTCACGTGAACGTTGGCAGCGTGCGGTTCCACCTGGCGGATGCCATAGCTGCGACCGAATCGACACCCCTGAATGGCGACGCGGACCTGATGGAGGGAGGACGTTGTGCAATGCATGCGGCCTCCACTATGCAAAATTGTTAAGGAAACTATAACTTGAAGCGATGTCGATCCGCTCGAAACCCGAAGAAGCATATCAACCATGAGGCTCACACACGGTCCCCAAAGACTTGACCCATGAGCAGTCCAGCTACATCTACTGTACCAGTTACCAGCAGTAGTTTGACGACGTACACAGTTTTCGTCCGTGCGGGGTATGAAGCTCTTCGCCTTAACAACTCTAAACTAAACCATCCGTGCTTGGTCTTCAAAATGACACCGACAGCATGGGGTTGAAGCCTGTAGTCTGAGAATCATCTCCACAAGAAAGAAACTTGTGATAGAGTACGCGAGAACAATCTTGGCCGCCAATCGAGCACATCAACTGATCTCAACTAGATTTGAATCCCCAGAGCAGGCCACGTTCTTCCCAGTTCTGGTGTTTCTCGGGGCCTACGCAACTCTGCCGTTGCCAGGTAAACAATACAGCCTCTCGTTCAGCGCGGTAAATACGGAATCCAGAGCTTTTGAAATCCCTTGGGCTCTGGGTCGAGCCTGGGGTGCGCGTCCTGATTTGCTGCCCATGACGAGCACAGGTACGCTCTCTCGCTTGATGTGTCGCGTCCTACGACACACCCCGGGGATGATCACAAGCTCTCTTTGAATCTAGAAAGGGACCCACGAAACTCCTTCGGACCCTTGAATTGCGGAATCCAGATCATGTTCTTCACACAACTCGGCCACTTCACCACGATACAGAATCATGGTGGGGAATCTATCTACCGATGTAGACGAAATGTAGATAGACGCCAAGATGAAGACGGAAAGGAGAGGGACTTTTTTTATTACGCAATTCCCTTCTAAAGCAAGGTACCGGTGCTCCCACCTTACTACCATCCAAGACCACCTAATGCATAAACAAAATTTCGCTCCTCCCATACAACATCCAAATTTTAATATCTACAAAAATAGGCCCCATTCTCAATTATTAAATTAGGTTTTGGAGAAAGTTTCTAGAAAATTCTTCAAATTTTACTGTCTGCGTGGTTTGTTTTAGCCTCTCAATCGCTCCGTGTGCGCTGCCAGTGCTTTGTTACGACCATAAAGTCATCACTTTCGTCCTCTGATCCGACACCCACGCCAATCACCGACTCGACCTCCTCGTCTACACCCAACTCTATTTCTGCCTCTGTTGAATCAGGAAGAGCTTCCCCAGTCGCTAGAGCTTCTGCTAGAGTCATAAATCGTCGGTTCCGGTTCGGTATCGCCTTCCTTTTACTACCTCGCCGCACCTGGGCCACCTGCTTTTCGAGGCCAGCAATTCGCTCATTCTGAACGTCCACCTTCATCTCTGAAGCTTCTAAGCCCTTTTTGATCTTACTGTGCTTCCACCTGGTCGGTCGGCTTCGGTGTTTGGCCATATCCCTCACTTGCCGGCTCGTTTTCGGGGTATCATCTGAGTGCAGTGGAGGAGGGCTTGGTGTCTGGAACTGTTCCTGCAGTTTTTCTTTGTCCGGTTGAATTTCCGGATGTGTTAAAGCTTTTTGACGGCTGAGAGGCGAATTTCCAGTATATCTCCAGCCGGATAAGATAATCTCCTTCCTCATGGCCGCCTCCCTGGCTTTCGGATATGCCCGAATAAAGTTGACTTTGTCAACCGGCACAGAATCGGTCAAACTAGCCAGCATTTGGAGTTCTTTCCGATACGCACCTTTGATGACATTAAAAATTCCATTGTATAACGGTTCTAAACCATGGGAACAATGTGCTGATAGGTAACAGCAGTAGACGTTGTTTAGAAAGCACGTAGCCATCCATTCATCCCGGATGCTTGTCAGCGATCTTATAGCTGTTGGAAGATCCGGGAGTCCCCCTCTCCTTCAGGATTCAGACTGTTAGTCTGAAAGTCTTAGATTAAAAATTCAAAGTCCTAGATACAATCATCTAGAGATATTAACCCGTGAATAATTCTCAGCTCAATAAAGTTTTACAAAAATATATTTTCACCAAGCACTACCGCGCAATATAAACAATACAATGAGGTCTTTAGGAACACTAGATGTGTTGACTGTGCAGAACACCGGTGCTGGAGTTGCCGATCGGGCCGCAGACGAAGAGTGACTGGACATGCTAGTGGACGTTATCCTGGCTGCGTCTGTATACGATTGAACTGACGACCGTGGTGTCTCAGTCTTGCTCAGCATGCCTAGCTATAGTTAAGTCTGCTCCAGCTCGCCGCAAACCTGGGTGAGCTGGTCTCGGATTTGCGATAATTCTTGTGCCATCTGGGCCGTGGCCCTGGTCGCTTCCTCAGTCATGTGATCTCTAAGCTTGGTGAACTTAAGCTCAAATTCGGCCTTCATTGCTTCGACTTTCTTATTGAAGTCCTGCTCAAGCTCTAGACTGCCTCTACTGTACCCCTGGATGACTTAGGGGCAGTTTGCTTCTGAGCTCGGTTTTATCCTAGAGCTCCCTCACTAGTCTCACATTCCTCCTGCCATTCTATATTACCGTTTTAATTCTCTATCTCTAATACCTTTATTATCCTGACCCTCTTCTGCTGAGGGCAATAATATCCCCCGCCCGAACCATCCGGATTATCTCCCATGACGTGTTGTTTATATTGCGCAGTAGTGCTGGGTGAAAATGTATTTTATGAAACTTGGTTATTCATTAGTGAGATGAGAGTTCTTCTCAGGTTTATATCTCTAAATGATTTCGTCTAGGACTTTAAACTTTAAATCTAGGACTTTCAGACTGTTAGTCTGAATCCTGAAGGGAAGGGGGATCCCCGGATTTTCCAACAGTAGGCACAAGTTTAGATATTTTCTGTCGGTTGCAGCGGTTGCAATCAGGGTGGGGAATCTATCTACCAATATAGACGAAATGTAGATGTAGATAGATGTAGATCTACATCTATCTATCTACCAGGGGGCCATGTGGGTCATCTATCTATCTATCTTACCGTCGGATATGTAGGCGAAATGTAGATAGACGCCAAGATGAACACGGAAAGTAGAGGGACTTTTTTTGGTGCGCAATTCCCTTCCAGAGCAAGGTACCGGTACCCTCACCTTACTACCTACCAACACCCCCTGTCGGATCATTTCCCTTCCACCTTTTCCTCAAGCTCATCGCAAATTTTGGTCAATCTCTTGATACAGCTCCCCCTTTTCAAATGTCAAGTGGCATACCATATAGTCGACTCACAGTATAGAGCATCTGCCACAATGCCAACTCCAAGCGACTTGTTCAGTCAATCGGTAACGTGTTTGATAAGTGAGTGGGTCATCCAAGTGAGTGAGTCAATCTTATTTCCACCTTAAATCCGGGGTTTAAAAAATTCTTTAAAAATTCAAACTAAGCCTAAATTGGCTGTAGTTTTAGTAGCATATATATAAGTCTTAAAATATATTATATACATTTTTTAAGATTTTTAGAAAAATTCTATATAGCTATAAACCTTAAAAGCTATTTATACTGTATTTTATACTGTATAATTAAGCTTTACTATATAAAATAAAATAGCAAAAAATCTTAAAGAAATATTTTATAATAAGGTTAATTATACTATTCTTAAAAATATTTTCTTTAAATTTTTATCTATTTTATTTAGAATAAAAAGATACTATAGGGTAGGTTTTTTAATACTATACAGTGCAGTGACTCACTCACTTGGATGACCCACTCACTTATCAAACACGTTAAACTTAAAGTTATAAGTATTTTTATAAATATTTTTATTTTTATTTTAAAACTTTAAAATTTATATATAATTTAAGAATTAAATATTAACGTGTATGATAAGCGAGTGGGCCAGACAAGCGAGTGAGTCACTACATTTCTCACCTTAAAAGCCCTTTTTTAAACTTTTCTTAAAAGGTCAATTTAACTCTGAAATAGCTAAAGAATATAATATAATATATTTAACTACTAAATCTTTATATATTACTTTTATAAAAACTATAACTATTTTCTTTATAAAGTTATATAGCAAAGTCTATTTACACTGTGAAATACACTGTATTTTAAGGTTTTATATAGAAAATAAAATAGATAAAAATCTTTTAAAAATATCAATTATTGTAATTAACTATACTAAGTATAAAAATATTCTTTTAAGATTTTTAGATATTTTATTTACGAGTTAGAACTCTATAGGGTAGGCTGTTTTTATACTATACAGTATAGTGGCTCACTCGCTTGTCTAGCTCACTCGCTTATCATATACGTTAAATTAAATTAAAATAATTATTAAAGTATTTTAATACTCCTTATAATATATAAAGCCAAAATAAATTAATTAAAATACTATAAAAATTAAACCTATTTTATAATAATTAAAAAAAGCCTATTATATTTAATTTTTCAACTTTTATCTTAAGGCTATTATATATATCTATAATAAAAGGTTATATTTTAATAATATAAATAAAAAAAAGTTATATTTATATAATTTAATTCTTAACTAGCTTAAATAAGAAAAAGCTAAAATTTGAGATTTTATCTTATATTTTTAAACCTTTTTAAAAAAGCTGAATTTTGGTGAGGAAAGTGTGCGGGGTCTAGGGGTGTAAGGGGTGTGTCACGGGTCAGGCTCGGGAATACAGGTGAACAGGGAACGCTTTAGGCGGATAGGTTCTATTGCTACGGATAGGCACTGCCGGCAGGTCAGGCTCTATTGACAAGACGTAGCTCGAGGAGCTACGTTCGGGAGCTATCTGGCGGTCGGTCAAGATCTTCTGCGATAACGTATCGCCACGTGACTGAGATCCACTTGGCCTATCGGTCTAGGGTAACCTGGTCTGGTCTTACGCTGTGACAGGGTGGTGGGGAAATACGTTAGTCGGTAACGGGGGCCCGTTACTGTTAGATTGGCGGCTGGGAATTGTTGGATAAGTGATAGCGCCTCGATAAAAGAAACATTTATTTTGTGGGTCCCCGGATATATCAATACCGGGTAGCGGGGAAAACACCTAAAAGGACAGAACAGAGACAGAAGCTCCTGGGGACTAGATCGATGCTCAAGTGTGAAAATAAACCCCATTTTAATTGGGCATCAACCCTACTCGCGTATCCAACAATTCCCAGCCACCAATTTAACAGTGACCTCCTGAAGGGCTGTGGCACTCAAAGGGAGAGGAAGAATTGCAAGCCACAAGCATAAAAACTTCAGCCGCTAACAAAGAACGCAGTATTTAGTAATCTATGACGTTAACATACCAACCCCTTCTACAAAGTGAACTTTGTTTTAACATCATTTCAATCCTCCCTTAAAGCAATGCAAGGCTTGCCAACCAGGACTGTCAGGTGGTTGCTCTTTAGTGACCTTCATTTTAAGCATCATGACTTGAATCGAGTCTGGCAGACAGCGAAGTGGATTGTTGCTGAGGCGGAGCGACATCAGGTCAGGAGGGTAGTAGTATGCGGCGATCTGCTAATGAGCCGCACCATGCAGCCAACGCATGTTTTGTCTACATGTTATCGCTTCATTGGCTTGCTCAGTGATATCATACCCCAAGTCCATATCTTACTTGGGAACCATGACCTTGCCTACCGTCGTGACTACCAAACCACAGCCCTCGACGCCTTCAACATTAATCGCCTAGCCCCCTACGTCTCTATTCATAAAGATATTGCCCAACACGAGTGGGATGGCCGACGTGTTATAGTTTTGCCATTTCGTGAAGAGCAGAGTGAGTTGACAGATGCTGTGGCTTCTCTGAGTCCTATAGAGGCGAGCAAAACCGTTGCCTTTGCCCATCTTGCGATCAACAAGGCCATCACACAGCGGTACGTGGTCGGTGCTGACTTCAAAAACCTATCGGCGGCGAAATCTATCACATACAATGGATTGACGAGTCCGGATCAGTTTGCCTCACTGGCCCGTACCTTTACGGGACATTTCCACAGCCACCAGACCATCACTCAGAAGCAACCAAATACCAACAAGATGGATCTTCGGGGAAGCATCACGTACCTGGGCTCACCATTGCAACTGAACTGGAGCGACCTTTACGACGAGAAGCGTGGCATTCTGTTATTCAATCCAGAAACGCTCGAGCACGAAACGCTTATTAACCCATATGTCATTGGCTATACAACTGCAGATTTACATGAAGTCCTCAACGACCAGGCTAACGAAGAAGCCGTGAAGGACAAGCACGTAATGCTTCTAGGTGATTTGAGCCATCTCAAGTATGTTATGGCTCGTGACAAGCTCCTCTCACTTGGGGCGCGGAGTGTACGGGACTGGAACCCTATGGGCTTTAAATCGCATTCTGGCCGCGCGGCTTTGGGATCATCGGTCCCAGCGAGCGATGCATCCGTCCAGCCCTTAGAGGAGCCCATGAAAATCGACGACATAACAGGCGATAGGGTCTTCAGCTCTGCCCTTGACTACCAACCTCGAGCCAATAGACTCGATTTTGCGGCGGAGGCTCGGGAGTATGTTACATCACTAGAATTGGATAACTCTCTCTCCTTGCGACAAGAAGAGTTAATCCGAGTTGGCCAGCGAATGATTCAAGTTTCCCGCGGGCTGGTAGATCAGGATGAAGAAGACGTCCAGCTGAACTATGAGGACTTTCTCGACAGGTCAACTCAGGCTATCAGCACGAGAAGCGCTACCGATCTGAAAGGTGCCTCTGATCATACCTTCGCCGCAGTGCCATCCACTCTTACGATCACCAATTTCCTGAGCGTGCAGAACACCATCACCATTGACTTCCGGTATGATCTTGCGCGTGGACTAACCTTCCTGGTTGGCGAGAATGGCTCTGGCAAGAGCATGCTGATTGAGGCCATGGTTTGGTGCCAGTTTGGGCAGTGCATTCGCAGTGGCATGGCGGCCGACGATGTTGTCAACGATATTATAGGTAAGAATTGCTGCGTCACGCTGGAGTTCGCCAACGGTTACGCGATCTCGCGTCATCGCAAGCACAAGAAAAACGGTAACCGTGTTATAGTCCTTTTACATGGCGAGGCCCAGCTGCAGTATGATCACCCAGACAAAGGCACGACACAGGAGGCTATCGTCGAGTTGCTTGGTATCAACTACGAAACATACATCAAGACAGTCGTATTGAGCCACGAGAGCGCTGCGAGCTTCTTGAGCTCAAAGGCAGCGGAGAAGCGTAAATTGACAGAGGCAGCTCTTGGAATGTCAATACTAGATACCTATGGGAAGGTATCGAGATTTCTCCTTAAGGACGTTGATGAAAACGCGAACGCGGTAAATAAGAATATGCAGGACATGGCCCACACAATGGAACATACTGAAAAACGTATCGAAGTTTTGGACCGGAAACGAAGAACATGTGAAATGGAGGCGTATAACGCTGCGGCATCTCTTGAGTTGGCGATACAGGACCATGCAGCCGCTAGATTACGAAGTGATGGGCGGTTTGGACACGGAGACCCTGAGCTTGCTATAGACTCCGCAGAGTATGAACAGAAGATGTCGGCCTCAAGCCAGGGAGTTCAGAATGCAATGGAAACGGCACACTTCGCCGAGCTTACAATGCGTTCCCGCGCAGAGGTCTCGGCATTGACAGATCAGATCAGCATGGAGGAGAAAAGCCGACAACGCCTAGAAAAGGAATATACCCAAATACGGGGAATGGGGAATGCCGATTTCATGTCATGGCTCGCCGGACTGCAACAGAAACTCGGTCAACAATTGGAGGCCGTGCCAGCAGATCGTCCCGCCATACACCAAAGGCTCTTATATGCCATGAGAACAGTGGTTATCAGGGGTGCGATGGGCATATTGGAATTCTTGATAAGCAACTATCAAGCAATCGACACCAAACATCAACAACGAAGAGTGGCCATTGACCGTCTCTGTGAGGACATTAAAGACAGCAAGTTGCGGCTGCAAAGCCTCCATCTCGAGGTAACGGATATTATTCATCGAAACCAGCTTGCCACTAGCCAGGCCCTTCTGGTGGTCGACAAGCAGCTTATGGCGGTCGAGCAGGCTCAAAACACATGCGCAGATGTTATGTTCAAGCAGCAGCAGGCCATGTTTAGGCAACAGGAAGAGCTCATATTTAAACAACGGCAAGAGGCTAAACACAAGCAGCAGCAAGAAGAGGTGATGCTCAAGCGGCACGAAGCAACTACCTATACATGCCTTATCGAAGCCGAGCAGTCATCTCTACACTCGACTAGTCAGAAATACGATAACCTGGCTCTCAAACTTAAAGAGCTTGCAGCTGATCGCGAGGTTTTTGCCTTCTGGTCCTCTGCTTTAACAAAACGTAATAAGCGCACTAGTTCCTCAGCCAAATCCAGGGGGGGATCAACGGCCAACTTCCGCGAATATGTCCTCGAAAAGTCAATATCAGATCTCAATAGGTTACTTGCACAGATCCTTACGGCGCTGTACGACGACACACGCCACACAAACGCCATCGCAACGGGAATGCTGAGTTCATTGTTCGACTATGAATCAATTGGCGCCATGGAACATGAATCTGGTTCGCCTGTGCCTGTTCTCGATCAGAGCCTTGCTATCCACCACTCGCTCGCCTATGGGAAGCGATCGGGTGGCGAGCGCAAGCGTCTCGACCTAGCACTCTTCTTCGCACTGCTACATCTGGATTGGGCAGAGAGCGCGCATCGGGCACATTACCTGCTCATCGATGAGGTGTTTGACAGTCTCGACGAGGCGGGTCAGGAGGCAGTTGTCAGGTGGTGCATGATAATGCTACAGTCGATGGTCGGTTGGATTGTGATCGTTACTCATAGCCGATTCTTGGCTGAGCGAGATCCGGAAAGGGATGCGGGTAAGGCCATGGTTATGCGGATAAAGATGGGGAGCCAAGGTACGGAGCTTGTTAATGATAAACAGAGGATTGGTATCTAAGAGAGGGCTTAAGACGGTTAAGGATAACAATATACCTATAGTATTTAAAAAACTAACTATTAAAATGTATTTTACTTGTATAGCTAGGAGTTATTCATAGTTTAAGATATAGGATTTAGCAGGCCCGGCGGTGGTTATTAGGTAGTGTAGAATAATACTATAACTAACGTGTTTGACAAGTATGCGCCGCACTTTTCTGAACCCTTTAACTAGTAATCAATTTAAAACCACTACAAACTATCTAATTAGATAAAACTACTCACTATACTCTTCCCCAGAGATCTCAATTACTACCTGACAGGTCCTTGCATTATGCCCGGCCTTGCCGCATAACGTGTATGATAAGCAAGTGGGCCATCCAAGTAAGTGGGCCACTTCTTGTATACCCTTAAGGTAAAAATTAAAATAAAAACAACACAAGCTATCTAATTAATTAAAACTACTCGCGATACTCTCCTCCTTCCTTTATATTGCCTGTCCTGGACATTTTCGCATTGCCGGGTGAGATCGACGTTGACTTCGTCAAAGATGCTGTCGCGAAGATCTGCCTGCTGATACTACTTCTCGACGATTCGGCCACTACCTGCGCATCTACATCCATCTGATCAACTACTTGCCTTGATTCCCCTGCAGTCATCACCCCTCCTTTCTGTAATCGAGTTCTTTTTGCCCTTCGGCGTCGACTAAGTATCTCATTTGCTTGTTCAAGGTCATTCATCCTAGCCTCTACTAAGGCTAGCTTATGCATGACTGTGCTTGTTCCCTTCTCAAAACACTTCACAGCTTGAATAAGTGACTCTGGAGAGCTGCTATGATGTCTTCTGATTCGTTTCTGTAAGTAGGCAGATTGAGATTGGACCTCAAGAACTGTCTTTGGGGTCTTTGAAACCCATGGGGTTAAGGGTTCAGCAACCTCCTCGGAAGGCGTTGGAGTCCGCAGATTCATATCAAGCTTTGAGATCACGCTTTCCGGGTTAAAAGGAGCAAGCCCAGCTCCTCTAAAACCCCCTTTGATATTTTTTTCGGTTATAGTGGCTTGGAAGGCGGCGTGGAAGGCGGGAAAGAACTCAGTCTTCGAAATATAGGTTATAGAGCATCTGATCAGATGCTCTATTTCTCGACCATATGCCTTCTTTAGTGGCCCAAAGCACCCGATATCAAGAGGCTGAAGTAGATGAGACGCATGAGCCGGAATACAGAGCGTGATGATATTATTCTCCTGGCAATATTTCTCAAAAGCGACGGAGTGGTGACTTTCATGACCATCGAGGATCAGAAGACGATAAGAACCAACTGATCGGTCAGTTGTGCATCGGTTGAAGTTCTTAAGCCACTCAAGGCCCAGTTCATTATTTGTCCAGCCATTTTGGCTCGTTGCAATAACCCAGCCGTTTGGGAGGGTAGGTTCTTCATGCCAGTTGGCAAGGTGATATTGGCCCGCGCCAATGATAAACGGCTCGATCGCCCAGCCTTCCGCATTAATCGCTTGAATGACTGTAATCCATTCACGATTCCCAGGCTGCACTAATTTTGGTCTTCCAAGCCTTTCTGAACCTGTGACGACCATGCCGCTTGAGATAACACCCATCATAAAGCCAGTCTCATCAAAGTTCCAGATATCATCTGATCGGACACCATACTTCGCGATTGCGTTCTGTACGAGCCTAAACCAGCTACGAATAATCGATGGATCTTCGCATTTAGCTCTCTGGTAGTCATATTTCCGAAATAAACGCGTCTTGAGCTCTGGTTGTCGCTTTACAAAGTTATGAGCCCAGCGCTTGCCGACAGGTAACGCATCGCGGTCAGCAAGCAGAGAATTAGCCATTTCTTCCACAAAACGTAATTGTGAGGGAAATCCTCGCGAATCTAGATCAAGAATGAATTGGACTATTATCTGCTCTTCCAGATCAGATAGTTTCCGTGACTTTGGAATCCAATCGCGTCGTGATTGAATGCCTTGCTGGCGGCGACGTAGGCGGCGCTCATCAATCTCATACATCTTTGCAGCGCGTCGGACACTTAATTTCGGGTTATTCTGAAGGGTCTGAAGAGCAAGAAGGGTTTTAGCTTTAATTGAAGGGTGTGACATGATAAATGGTTGAAAACTAATTGATTAGGATTCAGGTAAAATGTATGATGTAAGAGGGAA